>NC_056727.1:581793938-581808103 GCF_019279795.1 Protopterus annectens | reverse complement strand
TGGTTTTAAATTTATAATTTATAAAACACAATATAAGAGTGGCAGTATTTTAAAATACGGGAATTTAATTGTTTTACAATTTATTTTATTTAATAATTTTGTTTTTTTTTTTTTTTTTTTTTTAAGATTTTTTTTTTTTTTTTTTTTTTTTTTTTTTTTATACACATACTTAACTTTGTCAAGGCTGCTGATGTCACGCACCTAGAAATACACCTCTATGGAAATCATAGCCCAGTAATCTCCATAGGGCATCTTGTAACTGCTGAAATGTGATAAAGTAGTGCGGTTGGTGTTCTAACCCCAAACCTGGCAACTGTGTATGTGTCTGACTGAGTAGGGAGCAATGTTTTTAGGCTACTCACACCCCGTACAATGTACATACAATGCCTTTGTCAAGGCTGCTGATGTCACGCACCTAGAAATACACCTCTGTGGAAATCATAACCCAGTAATCTCTGTAGCGCACCTTGTAACTGCGTAGTGTGATAAAGTAGTGAGGTAGGTGTTCTAACCCCAGACCTAGCAACAGTTTGTATGTGTGATGGCGTATGAATCAGTGTGTGTCTGACTGAGTAGGTTGCAATATTTTTAGGCCACTCACACCCTGTACAATACAAATACTTGACATTATCAAGGCTGCTGATGTCACTCACATAGAAATACACCTGTGGGAAAGTCATAGCCCAGTAATCTCTGTAGAGTGTCCTGCAACTGCGTACTAATGTAGTGTGGTGTAGGACTGTGGTAGGGTTCCATCTCCACCCATGGCAGTTCTGGATGTTTTGTGTGTGTTGCAAATGTCTGTGTATGGAGCAATGCATCATAGTCTACTCACTTGCAGTACATTTCAAATGCCCCACATTGGCAATCCTGCTGATGTCATTCAAAGTGAAGTAACACTTTGGGGCGGAAGCTCTTTAGTAATGCCTGTGATGTGGCCTATAACAGCTCTATGCTGTCATGTGATATAGACCTTGATTAGGGTTCTATACTGACACATGTCAGTTGTGGATGTTATGTGCATGTCTCACTCCCTGTGTAGGGAGTGATGCATTTTAGGCTAGTCACTTGCAGTACAGTTGAAACGTACTACTTTGGTAAACCTGCTGATGTCATTCAATGAGAAATACACCTTTGGGGAATGAACTCTCTAGCAATCCCTGTGGTTTGTCCCATAACAGCACCATGCTGCAGTGTGATATAGACCTTGATCAGGGGTTCTATACTCACTCATGTCAGTTGTGGATGTTTTGTGTGTGTCTCATTGGCTGTGTAGGAAGCAATGCATTTTAGGCTAGTCACTTGCAGTACAGTTGCAATGCCCTACTTTGGGAATCCTGCTGATGTCATTCACTGTGAAATACACCTGTAGGAAAATAGTGCTCCAGTAATGTCAGTGTACTATAACTGTGTAGTGTAATAAAATAGTTTGGTAGGGAGTTCTACTCCCAGACATGACATATGTGTGTGTGTTCGTAACCCGTATCCTGTGTAGAGGTGAGTGTGTATCAACTGTGGGCATTGTGGAGGGGGTTTTGCTAATTTATTTTATGGTGGCCCTACTATATATCACAATGTCGACCTCAAAGGGATAACAGATGTAAATTAGCTGGGAGGCTGGGGTGCAAAGTTGTACCTATACATGTGACATCAAGGCCAGACAATCCAAGTTAGCAACCCCACTATTACCCAGAGCACACACTCAACACATGTGTCATATGAACACACATGCCTAGGCAGCATGCAATACGTGGGTAGTACACTGCATATTGGCCACTGATAGTAGCTAAGCAGTGATATCAGTGGGCTACAGAAGGCATGTCATCCTGCCCATCTGTCCAATATGCACGTTCCCCAATGGACACTTGCACCACCTGTGGTGCCTTCACATGTCACTCACAATGAACATACCATGCCTGACAACATGTCCTGTATGGACAGATGACACTGACATCAGGGAATGCTGTTGGCATGCCATCAATGTAGGTGAAGGGTAAACCTGCTGCCCAGTACCAGTCCCTGCCACAGGTGGGCAAGACTGGCACATCCAATAATAATCTGTGTTCACAACATGGGCCAGACACCCCAGGTACAGTTCCACATGTCACTGTACATGCATGTGGGAGGTGTACACATCCCAGTCACCATCCATGTCATGGATTAAGGAATACATACATATCATGTGGTGTACAGCATTGGCCACACACAATAGTCACCCAGGTGACTGGATGGGGGATGCAATACCCACCTGTGTGGGCAAATACAGTAATTACAGGTCTGAGCCACAATGCAGACCATTGTCATTTGGCCTGATGCCAAGGTATACCCATCGTCTACCCTTGTACAGCCTGTTGGCATAGTTGACCACCACACACCCGTGTAGACATGCACACATGCATGTCAGAACTAGCACACTGTGTATTCATTTGTGTGTGTTGTATGATGCGTATGTCCACATCCACACTCACTAAACTCCCCAGAGCATACTGAAGCATGCTGTCTGATGTGTGATGTCTCCTCATAACCTTTGCCGATATGGCCACCGTATGACCCGTATGGTGCATGTGATACCTGCACATTGATGTGTTGTGGCAATCCCACTAGTGATGAGTTGCACTCCTGGCCCTGCCAAGTGTGTCAATGCGTGTGTGTCCCTGTGTGAGTGTGCCTGTGTTGACGCTGTCACATGTACATGCAGACAGACACGTGTACAACACCTACCATATATCTACTGTATCCCTGTTGCAGATGCCACTCACCCTCAAATATGTGTTTTGAGTGCTGAGTTCAGGTAACCCATGTGGTGCATCCAATAACTGCATCAAGCTTCATCAAACTGTGTGTGTGACTGCATAGGTCACTACATAGTTGTTGGGGGTTTTATACCCTGTGCTGGTACGTGTGTGTTATCAATATGCTTCAGTTTTGCACTCCCACCTTTCCCTGACATATATTTGCCTCTGTCTGCCTCCCCCACTCCCTCTCGTGGATTTGGGGACCCACATCTGCCTTGCTTGGGCAGCAGCATGTGTATTTTATGTGATGCTCATGATCAGCTGATGGTCTCTGCATGGATTGCAGCCCTCCCATAGCTGATTGCATGTGGAACAGCTGTGGTAACAATCCCACAGCCAATTGCATGGAAACACATTCCAATACCTAGGGACCTCATGGTGGTGTTGGGCCTTTTCAGTCACTGTGAGCAGGAACTAGATCTGTTGTTTGGCAAACAGCATCCCAGATGGATTGGGGATTCACCTCCAACAACATACACTGTGGAAACAGGCCAACAAACAGGAGGGGGATGTGCCTGACCTGACTACAGACTGTAAGGGCTGCTATACTGCATTTTGAGTGATATTGGTTTAATAGTGTTTGTCTGGATATGCCTGTCGTACATGTTGTAATACCTGCCATGTCAGTTCCATGTATATGAGATATCCCCATCTGCAGGGACATCTGCAGACTGGACAGTGTTGTGCCTATGGTTTCATGTGTTATCCACAGTGCATCCCTCTGTGGAATGCAGATGGTAGTGTGAGGATTGCAGTCTGTAGATGGTGAAGGCCGTGACAGTTACTGACTTCATATCCCTCATAGGACATATGTTGCAACAAACACCGTTACAATGGAAAATATGCAAGGTTATCACAGCAACATGTCTATATTGGCCCTGAGTATGTGCTGTCAGCCACACCACTGTCAAAGTTTGTACATATGGTGTGCATGAAGTGGTGCATATGTGCTGAATGCCATAAATTGTGTCATCATATCTGATAACAAGTCAGTTATATATCTGAGTGCTACACATGTCATGTACAGTAGGGGTTATATTTCATGACATAAGCTGGACATTCTAAGGATGTTTGTACAGTACTGAGGTCTATGTAGTAATGGTGAATGTCGGCAGTATGTGTATTGTTAATATGTACTTTAGCCTGTGTACAGACTGTGGTAGATGTCATTGTCCTACCTCCACATCTATCAGATGTTACATGCTGCCCCACTGTATGGTACTGTTTTACCGTACACATTTCTAGGGCCATACACACATGTGTCCAAAACCACAGACCGCCATCAGACGAAACTGTGTAACAGCCCAGTATATGTAGGAACATTCTGTGAGTGACACATACGAGGATGGTGTAGAACAGATAGTCCATATACTGTAATATTATGCTAGCCTACCATATGCGGCTGTGGCTGTGTTCACATTGGTTGTGGTAATGCACTGTCACACAGGTGTATCTTACCCTGTGCTGTGACCTGGCTGTTGAGCCTGCTATATATGCAAGTACATGTACATTCCCCCATACAAGACGTGGACCAGTGTTGAGCCAGTCTGCCTGTAGCCTACACAGTGCATTGTTACATGCCTAGTAGCGTAGTGTACTTAACCAGTAGGATGTCATGTGCAGATACTTGCCAGATGTACTGCTGCCAGGCCTCCCTTAAACATCAGGTATGTCAGACAGACCAGTGGGATGCTGTACAGATGTATGTCAATATCTAGTGGGTAGTATGTGTCCATGGCACCCCTGTACCAGCAGTCATTATGTGTCAGGCAAGACAGGAGTGTGTGACTCCAACACCTATGGTGCCAAATGTATACCAGTCATTATGTGTTATACCCATCTACATGGCTGTCTACATTCATATTGTCAGGCCCAGTGCACATGTGGTGCACTAAGAGAATATGTGCATACCTCTGGATTGTACAGAGTGTGTCCAAAGTTCCATATAAAGTAGCCAATATCTCTGCTGCACTCCACTGGGGCATTACATGCTAGCAGCGGTACTTTACAATGAAGTCTGTAGGATGTCTGTCAGTAGCCAATGGCACACATGTTATAAGCAGATGTCAGCATCCACACACACCATGTCTGTGAAGACAATCCCAATGAAAGTAGCAACAGGCTAGTAATATACCTGCTATACATCCTGACATCCCCTTGCACTACGACATTGTGCCTGTAGGGGTTGGGGTACAGCTACACTCCATGTCCAGGGCATAGAGATTCATAGATTGGTAATAGGCTAACTACCCTTGTAGGCCATTTTAAGCCTAGCCAATTACTCCATGTGAGTATCAAACCCTGCACCTTGTGTCTGCAAGGTAAACACCTTAACCATTATTCCATCCTCTCACTCGCTATGGTGGAAATATATGTACACATACCAATCCAGATAGCTATATATATATATATATATATATATATATATATATATATATATATATATATATATATATATATATATATATATATATATATATATATATATATAAAATGACACGTGTACTACATTGAATTACCACTGTCATGGCAAGCACCCACTATAAATCCCTACAGCATGTGGCCGTGGTCCCTTCACATTTCCTGTGTGATGGACATCCGTCCTGTGTGTGGGCATCAGTGATACAGGCAGCAGGTAGCAAGACCTCCCACAGGAGTACATGCCCACTCAGAGCAGGCACATTTATAGGAGGTTCAGGAACTACAGACAGACTGTGGGTACAGTTGTGTAATGCTTTGCATAGTACTGGTGTTACAGGGTGTGTGTGTGTGTGTGTGTGTGTGTGTGTGTGTGTGTGTGTGTGTGTGTGTGTGTGTGTGTGTGTGTGTGTGTGTGTGTGTGTGTGTGTGTACATACTAGTGTACCTTGGAATGCAGTCTGTCTGCATAGGTCACTACTGTGGGTCTACCTCTTGCTGGGCAGAGGTATACATATCATGTGATGTCCATCCACCACAAAAGCCCTGCATCAGATATGACACTGGCAGTATGTGTGTTGCATGCTACCAGTACATGGCTAAATCCATGTCTATATCTAACCTCAATTCACTGACTAAGGTTATGTTGCAGACTATCCTATAAAACCAGCACCTTGCTTGTGTATGGCAACAGTGTTCCACATATATGCCTGTGTTCCAGCCTCTGTCTCCCATCTACATACCTAGCTCTGCACATTTGTCACGCTGTCAGGGGTTGTGTTGTAGTGAGCTGTGAGTATATCACACTGCCATTGCAGCCATTAGTACACTGCTGTTGTATCCCCCACACATACACTGGGGCTGGGACCATATATGTGTGGGCATCACATACACAACATATGTGTGCCCTTATGTAGTACAGAGGCCAGTGTATGTAACAGTGGTATATGGTCTTGTATTATTGAGTCCAGGTGGGGAGCACCATAAATGACCTAGGCTGTTACAAATGTGGGGGTATCAGGGGTAAACTGCCACAAGGTATGTGGATGTACAGTAGAGTATACTCCACCTATATTGCAACTACTAACATGACTTGGGGTACTGCAAGCCTACTTCCCCCTGCAATACAGACTGTTCTGTGTGTTATGCCTTGATATGTTCTGGGTACAACCAATTGGATCACACAATATCTTTACCTCCTACCGAGATTGTACAGAGTGTAGTTAGAGGCTGCTGAACTACACACCTGCAGTACATACTGTTGATTGTTTGATAACCTGTGGCCCAGTCTGTCAGCACTATTGTACATTCTGACGGGCTTGGCTTGGACTGCAACAGTTGTGAACCTTTCCAGACTACTGTATAAGTATAACGGTTTCACAGTTGCAGTACTCCGTTTATATGGTTGTCAGTATTGGAACAGCTATATGATATGGCATATAGGATCGTTATGGTACAAAATTAAAGTAGTCCCATGTCTGGAAAACCTGTGTGTGGTGTCTGTATTATGACCTTTCTATGGGTATATGTTGGAGGCAATGATTGACATTTGTATGTTTAGCCCATACAGTGTCCAGTTGTTCAGGTGTAAACTGCAGGCATACTGGCTGTTCTGTATTGTGTGCACCTCCTACATACCTATCTGCCTGTACATATATCTATGTGTGTATGTGTAGAGGAAGGTATATATATATATATATATATATATATATATATATATATATATATATATATATATATATATATATATACAGATATATATATATATATATATATATATATATATATATATATATATATATATATATATATATATATATATATATATATATATATATATATATATATATATATATATATATATATATATATATATATATATATATATAATTTATTTATTTATTTGTATATCTGTATCAGCATATATGCATATCTGTATCCTGGGGACGTCGACGGCTTCCACATATTACATGTACTGTGGGAGGTGGACTGCACTTTGTAGTGTATTGCAGGGTGCAGGTGTTTGGCTGTGGGTTGATGCCTATTCGTATAAGACGTATAGTGTGTGGGCCCTCTCAACCCCATTAATGATGCATGTGGACAGTAGTGTATTTGTCAATCTGCAGTTGCTATCTACAGATTTATGTCCAGATATACCTATATAAATATATTAACCTGCTAACAGATATATATGTATATGTGCATAGATTGCGATATATATGTATTTAGAGGTAGTAAAACAACATATATATTTGAATACATGTGTATCTATACATATATGGGTATGTTGAATCTGTTAAGGTTGCACTTTAGTTACACATGCAGACATCTAGATGTTGGTAAACATTCTCTGCACTGTTGCATGACAGGACTGGCTGATATGTTTCTGAAACATTGAGTATATGTGTACCTGTCATGGTTTAGTGGTACATCGGTATGCCTAGGGTGTGCAGCATCCTTTGTTTGAGGCTTGCCAGAGTAGTTTAATTTGCTGCTGTCCAGAACACATCCCATTGGAAAGAGAGTGATTAAGCCACCATAAAGCAATTGTAAGCAAGTTTGTGTGTTCTGCCCAGCAACAAAATAAGCAGGTCCTGCAAGGCTCATAAGCAGGACCGTGCACATCATACACAAAGTAATTTACCACTAAGCCATGGCAGATATGCATATTCATGATGTGTTCACATACATATCATCCAGCCCAGGTATCCAATACTACAGGGAATGTATTCCACACACACATGTTTATATATATATATATATATATATATATATATATATATATATATATATATATATATATATATATATCTATATGTATATATATATATATATGTATATGTATATATATATATATATATATATATATATATATATATATATACATACAAGCCAATGCATACAGATATACATAGATAAGCATACAGCCAAAGGTATATCCACATGTCCACAGATAGACAGCACTAGGAATGCATATATGTTAGCATATATATGGCTCACCTTTCAAAGGGAGAAGTCTATGTGTCCCGAGGCTGGTAGGCCTATAGTATGTTCCCAACCTTGCACAATCCTGCAATACATGCATAGAATGTGCAATGTGCGAATGGCAGTATGCGTTCGCTCATTGCAGATTAGGCAATTTGGTTGCGGATGCCACTATAGTGGGGATGGGGAATAATTGCATATCCCCAATGTAGTGCACACTAGGGATTTGTATATCACAGTAGGGTGGTTGTGGGGGGCCCAGCCCCCCAGAGGGGGTCACAGGGAGTCATGCACCCTGCCAGTACAATATGTATTCCAACTTGTAGTCCGAGTGTCAGCGAAGGTGCCTGTAGAATTGCAGTTCTCTTAACTGTGGTGCAGTAAGAAATGATGAGTTAGTCTTTTCTGTTTGCGGATTGGGCCGCTGAAAGAAATGATTGCACCCCTGTCAAAGGTGAGCACATATATATCAATATAGGCATATATGGACATACATCTGTAGATGTAACGGGGAACGTAACCACAACATATATGTCCACATGCACCATTGATGGGTTTGAGAGACCCAGACAACATACATCTGGCATGGATAGGTATCCCTCCCAGCCAAATTACGTCTGGCCTGCAATGCACTACCAACCTTAGCAGATCTCATAAGCAGGACCCTACACGACAAGGGCAGTACATGTTAACAGTACTCCATCCCACCTGTAGGATATAAGGCTGGCATTACTAACATATCATGCAGTACAGTCAAGTGACATGTCATAGCTGGGTGAACCCCCTGGGCAGGTGCACTAAGTAGCTGGGATCTCTCAAACAATCCAATAACCCTACACCTGACAATGGTTTTACCAATGTTGGCAAGGGCATCCACAAACCCTCCATGTCAGCTGGGAACTACCACCCAGTAGCCAGATGACTGTGGTCTACAGGGACATGGAACATGCCATCAATGAACCCATGGCCAATGTCACTGGTTATCTCAATACACAAGACCCTGCCAATGTTGGATTTGTCAAATGCAGGGAATACAACCTGAACCCTGTATACCTCTTCAACCCAATCATGACAGGTGTAGATGAGAGTTAGGAGGTGCACAGTGTCTATGTACATCATAGCAGGCTTTTGTACACCATCCTGCTTGTAGGAATGTGTGTAGTTGTTACGGGAGCTACCTCCGTTCACAGGATATGTTTCCACCAGGACTGCCTGGCATCTGCCAACATACCACAGGCGCCATCCCTTGGGCATACAGACCTTCACAGGTCATAGATGTGTGAATGTCCTCCTCCACACTGTTGAGGTGTGCAGCACTACTGGGGTTGCTATAACTCACTGGTTGTGGCTGTTGTGGATACAACTGCCATAATTGCAGTTACTGTTGTATCTATACCCCCACATAGCTGTCTGTAATACTGTACAGTGTATGTAATCAGGTGTTAGTTGTCTACAACATTCACAGTAGTGGAGCACCTCACACCCTCCTAAGGGTAGACCTATGCCACCGGCATTGGCATACACATGTTACTTAGGTGAGGATCGCAGTGGAGTGGGGAGAGGGACATACACCCTGCTGTTAGTATATTCAATGTTATCCACATTGCAGACCGCATATATACCACTGTGTGATTGTGCCTATGCTGTCTTGGTGGGATTTCATGTGCAACCGATGTTTTACCTGCACAGGGATATAACTCCATGTGTGCCGTCCTGTACCTGTACTGCATCCTGACCAAAGGCACTGTGTGTTGTACCTAGCCATGGCATGTGTACCATCCACTACACTCACTGGTGTCCACTGTAGAAGGCCTGCTGATACCACTACACCCATCAGCCATGTGGCACATGGACAAACACAACACAATCTGAACAGATACTGGTGACAACAATACAACATTGTTAATTAAAGCTGGAATGCATCATGGCTGCACAGCTACACCTTCCAAGATATTAGCATTTCACTTTACTGCTGACAACATGCTACACATCATTCCATTGCTACACTGTTGTACAGTCACACTGTGCATCAGAACCATGTTAGCCTGTCCCTGCATTGATGTTACGGATGTCAGGCAGTGGCACAGGTATCATCATATGCACAGGGTGTGTTGGTTTGCCAGAGGCCTAGGCTAAGCCATACAATTGACAACATGTGTGTGTGTGTGAGGGGGCTGAATATTGTTATGGGCCACTGGTGATGTCGTGTGTGCATGTATGTGGTTGCCCTAGGTTCATTGTTTATGTGTGTGTGTCTGCATGCACACAGTTCCTCCATGTGGCTGCCCCATACAGGGAATTGTGGGACAGCTGCAGACTGTACCTGGCAGGGTTTGCAGTTCACCATCTCTGGCCACGGACATGGGACCCGTGCCTGGCAGGGGTGCTACAGGCAGTATCAGCTACAAAGCCAGACTGAGTACTGTCCCCCAAGTTTGACAGACATCCACTGGATCTAGGTCCCTCCTGGGACTGCCCAGATCCACGTGCATGTGTTCTGCTCTGACGGGTTGTGGACAGCCCCCCTCACAGTGCTGGGGCTGGTACTGCCACTATGGGAGCGGCTGTGACTGTTTGGACATCCACGGCGACCTCCAGCTGCTGGTGTTGCTGGCATATGTCCATGTGGCCATTGCAACCGTCCCGCCCTGTCCTGATGCATGGACATGACATTTTGGATGAATTCCACTGTCTCAGCCCACCATCTATCCATGACCTCAGTGTAATTATGGATGGCACCTGCTAGTTCATGTATGCTGTCAGTCACAGAGGTGTGATGAGCCCTCTGTGCCCTTAAACCCTGCCTGGTGTACTGTTCCATTCATGCCTGTGCCTCTATGACAGTCTGGAACATGCTTGTGGTTGAAATCGGGGTTGCACATCTGCCAGGTGCATGATGTCCAGCAGTGCCCCTACGAGCACCTCTGCACATTTACCTATGTGATACCCCACCAGACATCTGGCTATGGCTGCTGTGTCCTGACACATGTGCCATAGATACCACACTGTCCTGGCCCATGCAAACCGTAGGCTGTCCCTCAGCTAGGGCCAATGGTGATGAGATGTGTAGAGGCAGTGTGACTGTGTGCGTGGATGGTGTGAATACTTGTGGGTTGTCAATTGGTGGCCCAGCTGCAGCCCCTGATGACCCTTCCTGTGCCTCAACACACCTATCTTCATGGTCACTGTCTGTATCAGTGACATCAGATTCCCTGTGGGGGGGACCCAGCCCCACCTCGCCACCTGTGAGGGGAAAACAGGGAACAGACTGTGAGACCTGTACAACACTGCTAAACAGTAAATACACACACACACACGTGTGCAGACATGGCCACACACAAACATACACACATGCAGTCGACATACATGACAACCCATACACTATACCAGACAGTACCTACAGACAGCTCCCGCAAACCCATAACACACACAGTGGCAGGCGATGGTGCAGTACAGTATCACACACATACCTGTGAATACACACATGTCAGCATGCAGGACATGTGGGGCTTAAATCTGTGTGTCAGGTTTGTTTTTGTTGCTGCTCACAGCCTCTGCGTGTTCCTGGATCATGTGTGGACATGGGTTTAATGACTGCTTGATGTGTAGTCACATAAGTCATCATCAGTGGTGCATGTATGAGTGGTAGATTACCATTAGACCAACTACACAGACATTGTACTGTACCTATGGTGAGTGTAGAGACCATTATTGACCATGATTGGGCCCTGGATGATGTTGCCTGTGGTACACAGAGGTTCCTAGGTGAGTACTGTTCTATTGGTCATGGGGCCTATATATGCCTAGCCACAGTGGTTCCCTGCCATGCACCACCCACTAATATTATTCCCCTGTGCCCCTGTCAGGCTGTGGCACACACATGCTACCCAGGGTGTATTCCCCATTCCCCATCCAATTTGCAAGTGATTCTGTCAAGAGGGCCAATGAGTAGCATTGCCTGACGTGTATGGGTAGTCCATTCCAGAGTGTGGTGATTACCCAGGACAGGGCCCTATCCCTCCAGTATGTTCTGTGTAATGTGTTGATTAGGTTTAGGACCCTGGAGCATGTCTTAGCAGAGGGAGTGGGATGTTGTTATATGTAGCATGCTCAACTGCTCTGTGTATGACATAGCTCTGAATGTTGGGCAGATGTCAGCTGTGCCTGGGCAATGTGCACTAGAGTGTATCCACAGTTGTCTGAGATGGACTGTGTATTGCATGTGTTTGAGGCTGGTAATCCCATTAGTGAGGTGTGTGCTGTCTCAGTGCACATGTACAGCATGCATTATGGGTAGGTGTGTTAGATGTGTACATGGCCTACAACTTACCTATGACATGCACAGTGAATTGCCAAGCATAACCTTAAACCATACTCACTGACATCTGGCCGCTGCCTTGCTACTATCCCAGAGGTACCTACAATGACATGGGATAGAGTTGATGTCAGTGGCCACAGTTGTGGCATTGCTACAGGGTGGCTGCAGTATTATAGTACAACAGGTGAAGGCCACAGTACTAAAGTTTATGCATTACTGCTTATCGGTACTACACAGCAACATACCCCACATCTCACACATGCATGGTCTACCTGTACAGATGCATACAATACAGTAGTCTACTGATATACCCTAGAACCTTACCTGCATGCTCAATGTGTGGTGTGTGAGTAGCACCCACCTCCATGACCGTATAAGTCTGGAGCTCTTACAGGTGGACAGGTGCTACCAGGCTGATGAGCAGCTCCTCCACTCTGGTGAAGGGGGGGATGGATCTTATGCCCTCCCTGTTGCGAGGTGGTCACCCCACACGGCAGCGGCATGATGCCGTACTTGCCGGAGCAGGTCGCTACAATGGTGACAGACCTGCTCATAGGTTCAGCTGTACAACCCCACCACATTCACCCTGCAGACCTCATCAGTCCACGTGGATGTTCTCTCCTGCTGGTCCATGCTTGTCCATGAGAAGAGCAGATTATAGTTGTGGATCATGCTGTTGATGATGATCTCCTCCTCAGCGGCACTGCATGCAGGGTTTCTCGGATGTGCCATACTCCCTGAAAGACATAATGATGGAAATATGTCTGAGCAACTCAAATGTCAAGTTTACCATAATACAATACACATATTAGTCTACTGCCACCATATCTGCTCCAACATAATGTTCACACTATGTTACTGGTATGTGTACCATTTGGCCATATATTGTATTGTACAATACCTTCTGCTATGTGGTTATAGACATGCTCCCTGTGGGGACAATAGAGTTGCAGGACTGTTACAGGGTAGTTCACCTAGATGCCATTGTCACTGCCACTATGTTTCCACATATGCATGTGGTAGGCCTGCTATGTGATTGCTGCACATCTGCCATTTTGTAGTATTGGGGATATCTATGCATGCTGTCGGACATGTTATGGTATTGTGTGGACTATTACAGCCCACATATGTTCCATGATAGTTACACACCAGTATGTGTAGTGGTTATTTGCCAGCAGGAACACCACTCCAACCTAATGTGCACATATTACCAGTCCACATCACATCCATGGCCCACCATTGAACCTCATTTTCTCGTGTTCTGTCACTATCTTCAGGTGGCGCCACCTCAGGAGATGGTGCCCCTCCCCATGGAGCACACACAGACATGAGTCTGTCACCCAGGTAGGTCATGGGTATTGGGCATAGGGAGGTCCACAGTGACATGGGGTATGTGCTACATTAACTGGAGGCATGTAGTGCACATATATAAAGTTCAACATGCATGTCCCTCCTGCCCAGCACACAGCCCAGGCACCTTTATGTCCATGTTAATGCTGTCATGACTATCCATGGGTGGCCATCATGTTCCCTTTGTTCCCATGTGGGGCTCAATGGCCTCAACATTCCAAATGTAACTACCCATCCACAGTGTTTAACCACCACATGTGCAATATACCAGCCCTGTATGCTGTCTTGTTTGTTAACCAA
>NC_056727.1:581763938-581788938 GCF_019279795.1 Protopterus annectens | reverse complement strand
CAGATTCATCCCTTCCCTCTATCTTCTCGTAACTCTAATACTATAGTACTGCAATATACAATGGAAACAAAACAACAGCTTATTTTGCCTTGAAAGTTTATATCCTAGCAGAATCGTGGAAATGTCGCAAAAGACATAAATATGCATGTATGTATATATATATATATATATATATATATATATATATATATATATATATATATATATATAGATATATATGTATATATAGATATATATGTATAGATGACAGCCATTTCATGACAGTCTAAGTAAGGCCTGCACTGTTACAAAGGCCATGCATTTGGCATGTAATTGAGTCGGGATATATAAGCCACAGTGCAGAGAAGGATGTCACCAACTTTTCTGTACTGGACTATGAATAAATGTTTATTTAACATCTATTAAACGAGTATGCAGACTGTTCCAATAAGTAAGGACTCCATTCAGTCATGACTTGAGCCTTAGAAGCCAAACAACACAACTAAACATACATGAGAATCATGCCTCTCAACCTCTTAATGTAAGAAGTCTAGCCAAAGCCTAATATAATTGGGGGTTGAGGGTCAAAGATTGGGACATATTGGGATCAATTCAATAGCTCTGATTCACAGAGGCCCAGTGAATTGATCAATGGGGCAGCGAGAACCGACACACCTTGCCTAGGCTTATAAATGCCCTTCAGCAGATAGCCTAGTACCTACCTATGAACCTATTACATAGTTTCATAGTTTCATAGTATAGTACTAGGCTATCTGCCCTGGGGCATTTGTAAGACTAGCCATAGTGATGTGGCTTTTGCCACCCCATGAAATGGTACAAAAATGTACAGAATAAATTTAGAATACTGTGCATCTGTCTAGTAGTGACACAATGAAGGCCCCCTTATATAATATAATTAGTTTACTGTGCCCCTGTCTAGCAGTGACACAGATGTGACCCCTGGGGTAAGCTTACGATCTCCCATCCACTCATCAAGATTTCTCTTGAAGAGAGTCAGTGAGGGGCTTGGACTAATACGAACTGGGATCTTGTTCCAAAGCATGGGAAGCCTCTGGGTTATGAATCTATCCCTCTAGCATGTCCTATTCATACTTGTGCCTAGGTTTAAGTCTTTAGCTCTCGTGGTCCTGATGGATTTGGATTTTTTGAGGTGGAGCATGTCCATCAGATCCTGATTGGACATGGCCTTGTACGTCAGGCAGAGATCACCTCTGAGCAGGCGGTATGCTACTGAATAGAGCTGAAGTTTCTTTAGTCTGGCAGAATAAGACATATGTTGGAAACCCTTGATCCTCTTGGTGAGGTACTTTTGTGGTCTCTCTAGCTGTTGCAAATGCCGGGTGAGGTACATACCAAATGGGGCATTGTACTCAATCATGGGTCTGATGAGGGAGGAATATAGGGGTACAATGACATCCTTGGATCTGGATGTGAATCCCTTCATGATGAGGTGTGCAAGGTAGAATGTTTTTCTAACCACTTTGGCAACATGGGTGTCAAATGAGAGGTCGCTGTCGACTTGGGTCCCTAGGTCTCTGATTACTTTTTTCGTACTCAGTGGGTTGCTGTCTATGTGATAATTTGTGGGTACTTTGTTTTTCCCAAAGGGGATGACTATACATTTTTTGGCATTTAGTTTAAGGCCGTGACTCCGGCACCAGTTGTCCGTTTCTGTGAGGCCTTTTTGTAGGATATGTGTGTCTGCTGGTGTATCGACTATGGCGCCTAGTTTGCAGTCATCTGAGAACTTTGTCAGCCACAGCCCTCCCATGTTTGCTTTAACATCTGAGAAATAAATGCCGAACAAGAGGGGTCCCAGGACAGATCCCTGTGGGACACCACTTGTGACTGGCTTTGAGTCTGACATTGCTCCAGCGATTTTAACTTTATGGGTTCTGTCCTTTAACCAGTTTGCAACCCATCTAGTGACATAAGGGTTTACTTTTAAGCTGTTGAGCTTATCTATGATGCCTGAGTGGGGTATTGTGTCGAAGGCCTTAGCCAAGTCCAGGTATGCTGTATGGACTGCTTTGCCCTCATCAATGGCTCTAGTGACTGTTTTGAAAAAGTCAACCAGGTTTAAAAGGCAGGATCTGCCCTTTACAAATCCGAACTGGGTGGGGTCAAGTGTCTGTAGGACCCCTATGTCTCTCTTTATGAGTTCCATAATGATTCTTTCCATAGCTTTGCAGACCAGGCTGGTTAAACTTATGGGGCAGTAGTTTCCAGGGTCTGTAGAGGCACCCCCCCCCATGTGGAGTGGGACCACTGTTGCTGTACGCCAGTGTTCAGGTACATATCCTGAAGTAAGGCTAAGGTTAAATAGCATTTTTATGTGTGGGTTTAGCTCCTCTTGGAGTTCACGTAACACACAACCCGGGATACTGTCAGGTCCCATTGATGCTGTGTTTTTTCCTTTGTTTATGGCGGTTCTCACTTGGACATCTGAGATGACCGGGAGATTACATTCAGCTGGGATAAGTATTTCTTCTTTTGGGGGTGAGGGAGGGGAGAAATTTGCACTGAACCTGTAAGCCAGAATGTTGGCAATATCTGTGGGTTCAGTGTATTTTTTGTTGTTGTGAACCAACTCTGAGAATATCTGAGGGTTTCCGCCCAGGTTTCTAACATAGCTGAAGAAGGCTTTGTGGTTATCTTTAGTGTCCTTAGCGATTTTTCTCTCAAAGTTGGCCTTGGATGTTTTTATGAGAGAACGTAGTTTTCTGCTAATGTTGATCAGAGATGTCTTCCCTTCATGGGATTTTGCTCTGGCGTGCAGTAGCTTTCTTCTTTTATTATACAATTTGTTTATGGCTGAGGTCCACCAGACAGGACGCTTACCTTTGGTGGAGAGGGACTTGGTTTTATTTGGGATTGCATGATCCATGCATTCTTGGAGATGTCCATAGAAAGCATTTTTGAAGGATTCGGCATTGTGGGATGTGGTATCCACTGGCACAGTGGGCTTAAAGGATACCATCTCAGTCTTAAGAAGAGTGAAGTCTGCTTTTGAGAAGTTTTTCACTGTGGTCTTTTGTGCTGGGGTGGAGGTGGGATATGAATATCCAGGATGATTAGTTTGTGGTCAGATCTCACTAGTGAGGGGTATACTTCCTTTGTGGAGCATTTTGTCCCCATGTTTGTGATGATCAGGTCTAGTATATTATCTCCCCTAGTGGGAGAGGTGACAAGTTGTTCCAGTGCATTTGAATTTATGAATTCCAGGAACCTTTGGGCTAGGGTATTAGGGCTAGAATAATGTACCCAATCTATGTTTGGGTAGTTGAAGTCTCCCAGTATGATGGTATTTTGTGATACATTCATATCCTCCAATGTCTTCATGAAGGCTGAGTGGGGTTCTTGAGATTGGGGAGCATGGTCTGTAACATGCTACCAGTTGTATAGCAGTTTTGCCTATGGTTAGTTGCACCTGTATGGTCTCTGATGCTTCATTTCTCTCTACTTTCACTGGCTTATGTGAGTAATCACAAAATCATCATTTTTGAAATCCCACCCCTTCAATTATTTAAATTTATTGGCCATCCTACAGTATTTCATAGTACCAAATTACAAAAGTGAGCACCCCTTTCAATCCATCTTGCTGTTTTAAAAATAGTAACTCTCCACTAAACCTTAACTTTTTAAATAGGTAAAACTCAAGTTACCTACTTTCACATCTAACTTCTGTAGTGCACACTGCAGAGTGCATTCTTTTCAATCTTACCTTTAAGCATCCCTGTGACTAGCACTTTCTCTAATACCTGCTGGAAAGCACTAGGAAGCCTTAAACTCATACAAACACTGAACTCTCCTTGTTAATAAGGAGAAATTAATAGTAGGCACTAAACAGCCTATAATTGCAAAGTACCTTGCTAAGGAAACAGCTCCTGTACTTTACAAAGAAAAAAAAAAAGCCCCAAACCAGGCATGTCCAAGGGTCAGCTTTCGGTGATTTCTCCTGTCCACCTGGTGAATCTGGGCATACTGGGGCAATGCAGCAATTGCCTCATGTACACAGACAACCCTCTCCTCCTACCACCCAACACTACAACCTGTGAGAGATGCACTTACATAGCCAAAATGGAAGCAAAGCTCTCTCCACCCAAGATTGTGCTAAACAGTCAAGAGGAGAAGGTTAACACCCACACTACACCTCAAGCAACACATAGCCCTTCTAAACCCGCACCACCAACACCCACATATAGCAACACTAAATCCACATATGCAGAGGCCCTTAACTGTAACCTGCCCAAGCAACAAAGACCTCTGAAGCTGAAACGCAAACAAACACCAGTCACAACCAATATGTCACATAGTTCACAACACCAGTGTGCCACCCAGCAACAGCCCCTAAGGCAAGACAATGTACCTAACACTTTAGTCATAGATGACTCTATAGTCCGGCACACTGATGTCCCTCTCACCAGGTTGAATAAGGAGAAAATTACAGTCAGCTGCCTGTCGGGTGCCAGGATTCACCACATAAAGCATGCACTCAAGTCACTCCACAACAAGTACAAATATGACTCTGTCATTGTCCATGTTGGAGTGAATGACTTGAGACGTACCTCCCTGGACTACATGAAAAGAGACATGGAAGAGCTCTCGGATCATGTGGCCCAGGCAGTTATGACCCTAGCCCTGAGTAGCATCCTGCCTTCGCCCAGAATGATACCACAATATAAGGATAAAATGATTGACTTCAACAATTGGCTAAGCTTATGGTGTCATTCAAAGGGGATCCAGTATCTGTCTGCCTGGGATGACATGATTGACAGACCACGATGCTTTGCCAGAGATGGTCTGCACCTGTCGTCCCTGGGATTCAGGTTACTGGCTAAGGCTCTTGCCACCCCTATAGTGCCTTTTTAGGCAAACTTCAAAGGACAAAACCACCACCGTAACAGGTACAAGCATGCAAAATCTGAAGGTAATGCTACTCAATGCTAGAAGTCTAAACCTCAAAATGCACTCTCTCGAGGCACTCCTAAAAATGGAGAACATCGATATCTGTGCAGTAACTGAGACCTGGTTCAAGACTCCAGAGAGCACCCCTGCAATACCAGGCTACAACTCTTACCACACTTTCGGCCACCAAACCAGGACCGAAACACTAAAGGTGGAGGAGTGTCAATATTCACCAAGGATATTCACACCACCAGGCTAGTTGGCCAACACAATGTGTCTGAAATTCTCCAAGTGCAACTAACACTAGGTAAGACTGCAATCCAAATTGTAGCTTGCTACAGATCCCCACCATACCCCAAAATTCTCACTACACCTTTTAAACATACTGGAAAATATTAAGATAGAACCAAACACCCTAATACTGGGTGATTTTAACTACCCTGCCATTAACTGGGAAAACTACTCATGTCCCAACACCTTTGCAACGGTTCTTGGAATTCATAAATTCCAACGCCCTGGATCAACTAATCCATAGTCCCACCAGGGGCTCCAATATCCTAGACCTGGTCATTACCAACATGGCAAATCAATGCTCCATACCTATGGTCACCCCCTCGTTAGTCAGGTCTGACCATAAGCTAATCACCCTTAACATCCGCATCCCACCCCCACCCCCCAGTAAAGAAACCACCATAAAAAACTTCTCCAAAGCCAACTTCATGCTACTCAAGTCAGAAGTGACAAACTTCATTACACCCATGCAGACGGAACTGAAAGTTCAACTGCTGAATCCTACACTAAGGCACTGTACGAGCACATCCACTCATGCATGAATCATGCCATCCCAAATAGAACCAAAATGGTCTCATCAAAAAAAAGGAAGCCAATCTGGTGGTCTCCTGCCATAAACAAACTTTACAACAAAAGGAAGAAACTTTTGCAGAAAAGAGGAAAATCCCAGGATGCAAAAAACTCCCTTACTAGCCTCAGTAAGAAACTGAGATGCCTCATAAAATCCTCCAAAGCTAGTTATCGAAATAAAATTGCCAAAGATTCCAAAGACAACCACAAAGCATTCTATAGCTATGTCAAGAATCTAAATGGCAATGCTCAGATCTGCTCTGAGCTAAAACAGAATGGCAATAAATATACTGATCCAAAGGATATTGCCAATATCCTGGCAGATCGATTCAGTGCCAACTTCACCCCTCTCTCACCCCCTAAATGGCCCATCTCAATACCGGAAGATTGCCAAATTCCAGTAATAACGGCCACACAGGTACAAACGCACTCTCTAAAGCCAAGAATACAGCATCCATGGGACCAGATGACATCCCGGGCTGTGTACTACATGAACTACAATATGAACTGGCACCTCACCTAAGTGTCATGTTTAATCATAGCCTCACCTCAGGTTTTGTGCCCACTGAGTGGCGCAGAGCTACAGTTATCCCAATCCACAAGGGGGGATCTACCTTGGATCCCGGAAACTACCGTCCCATCAGTCTGACAAGCCTTATCTGCAAGGCCATGGAGCGTATTATCATGGAACTTATAAACAAAGACATTGGCAACCTTCAAACACTGGACCCCACCCAGTTTGGGTTTGTGAAGGGCCGATCTTGTCTCCTGAACCTGATTGACTTCTTTGAATCAGTCTCCAGAGCCATGGACAAGGGTAAGGTGGTCCACACAGTCTATCTAGACCTTGCCAAGGCCTTTGACACCATCCCCCACTCTGGAATCATAGATAAACTTACTAAGTTGGGTATTAATCCCTATGTCACCCAATGGGTTGCTAAATGGCTTACTGATAAAACCCACACTGTAAAAGTAGCCGACTCCAAATCCAGCTCCAGACAAGTGACAAGTGGAGTACCTCAGGGTTCAGTCCTGGGGCGCTCTTGTTTGGCATCTACTTCTCTGAAGTACAGGTCAACACTAAGGGACTCTGGCTAGCAAAGTTTGCAGATGACTGCAAACTGGGAGCCATTATTGAATCCCCAAATGATGTGGATACTCTACAAAAGGGCCTTACAGAAACAGATGCTTGGTGCCAGAGCCATGGGCTCAAGCTCAATGCCAAGAAATGTATTGTTATCCCTTTGGGAAAAAACATGTATCCATGAATTACCATATAGGTGGCAGTACACTAAACACAGAAAGTGTGATAAGAGACTTAGGGACACAGGTGGACAGTGGTCTCACCTTCGATAACCACATCACCACAACAGTCAGGAAATCCTTCTATGTGGCACACCTCATCACGAAGGGCTTTTCATCCAGAAAAAAGGAGGTCATTGTCCCACTGTACTCATCCCTCATTAGACCCATTATAGAATACAACGCCCCATATGGTATGTACCTCTCAAGACATCTGCACCAACTGGAAAGGCCTCAGAAATACCTCACTAAAAGAATCACAGGCCTAAAGCAGATGCCCTAAGCTGACCACTTTAAAAAACTCCAGCTATACTCTGTCGCATATCGTTTACTCAGAGGCGATCTCTGCTTAACATACAAGGCCATGTCAAACCCAAAGCTGTTGGACATGCTACACTTAAAGAAATCCCAATCCCTCAGAGCTACACGCTCCAGGGATCTAAACCTTGTCATCACAATAAACAAAACATGCTGGAGGGATAGGTTCCTGACCCAGAGACTCCCCAGACTCTGGAATAGATTGCCCATACATGTCAAGCAGAGTGCCTCTTTGGACCTCTTAAAGAGGAACCTTGACGTTTGGATGGGAGAAAGGAAATTCACCCCAGGGATCACATCAGTCACCCTGCTAGACAGGGGTCCAGGAAAGTAAATAATGTGGGAAGAAATAGCCAGGGAATTGTTATGGCTAGGCTTGTATAGGCCCTAGGGCTGATAGCCTAGTACCAACCTATGAATCTATGAACCTATGTGTTGCTACTAACCTGGAGGTGTGGGTGTCCTTGATGAATATGGACACTCCCCCTCCCTTTGTGGTTCGGCCTGGGTTTTGGGGCCGAAAAGCATGATACGAGGTATAGCCTGGTAGTGCTGGGGTGCTCTCAGGAGCCTTGAACCAGGTTTCAGTTACTGCACAGACATCGATGTTCTCGAGGAGTGCATCAAGTGCCTGCATCTTGAGATTTAAACTTCTGGCATTGAGCAGCATTACCCTTAGTTTTTTTCCATTTTTGTTTTCTAAGGAGGCGGGTTTGTCTTTTGAGGCTTGCCTAAAAAAGGCACTATGGGGGTGGCAAGAGCCTTAGCCAATATCCGGAAGCACAGTGGTGACAGGTGTAAGCCATCCCTTGCGAAGCAGCGTGGCTTGTCCAACATGTCATCCCAGGCAGACAGATATTGGATCCCCTTAGAATGACACCAGTACTTGAGCCAATTGTTAAAGCTGATCATCTTGTCTTTGTATTGTGGTATCATTCTTGGTGAGGGCAAGATGCTGCTCAGGGTCAGGGTCATACCAGCCAGGGCTACATAATCGGAGACCTCCTCTATGTCTCTTTTCATGTAGTCCAGGGAGGTACGTCTCAGGTCATTCACACCAGCATGGACAATGACGGAGTCATATTTGTACTTGCTTTGGAGTGACTTGAGTGCGTGTGTTATGTGGCGGATCCTAGCTCCCGATAGACAGCTCACAGTCACCCTCTCCTTGTTCAGCCTGGTCAGCGGGACATCAGTGTGTCTGACTATAGAGTCACCTATTACTAGTGTATCAGGAAAGGTGTTTGGCCTTAAGGGCTGTGATTGGTTGACACACTGATTTATTGAAGTATGTGCTGCATGTGTTTTGTTTTGAAGTGGTGGATTTTTGGATGTCTGCTTTGGGAGCCTCTGTTGTTTTGGTAAGTTTTTTATTAGAGCCTCCGAGTATGTCTTTGTGTTTTTATGTGTTTGGTTTGCAGTTGTGGTAGGTCTATGTGGGACTGGGATTGTTGTGTGTGTGGTTACCATCTCCTCCTGTCTGGTCATGCCAGCCCTGAGTTGAGAGAGTTCAGCCTCCAGTTTGGCTATATAGTTGCATCTCTCACATGTATTTGTGTTTGTTGGGAGGAGGAGAGGGTTGTCTGTGTACATGAGACAATTGTAGCATTGTCTCAAGATACCCAGATTGACCAGCTAAACTGGAGAGGATGCCAGAAATCTACCACTCGACATGCTAAAACAGTATAAGGGAGTGCTGTACCTTTAAGGGAAGTGGATATTCACAGTGGTGGTAAGTAGATGTAGTGCTTTACTTAGTACGAGAGTGCTTACTTAGTAGAGAAGTATTGAGAACAAGTGCTAGGCTTATAATATAGTGAGTAGTCTGTTTATACTAAGAGTAGAGCTTCCTTAAGGGAAAATTTGCAGAGCAGACCTGGCGGAGCCAGAAGAAGTTTAACCTTGTTTCACCGGCGCTGCGCTATGCGCACAACCACGCAAAGCCGTGCAAACGCGGATTTTAAACAGTGAACTACAAAAGAGCTAGAAATGGTCCAAAACAACCAATTACTACAGCTTCTTGTGCTGAGGTCACTTCCTACAGGAACAGGTAGGCTGCTCAAGGCTCCCCACTCCCACTGGTGAGCAAAGAAACTTCCTTCTGTCCAAGTAAGGTAATGGACAACACAGGAACTACACCACAGCCCAGAATACAGCAATGCCTGTAAACTGGTCTAAACTAGTCGAGGAGAGGCGGGAAAACAAGGAATATTTTTTTGTTTTTTTGATAGAAACACACAGAAAATGCAGAAACAGTGATAAATCAGTTACACAGGCTAGCACACTTTAGTGGGCAGCCTCCACAGTTAAATTAAACAAACAAACAAACTTTCAATCAAATTCGACTAAAATGTAACTTTAAGTGCAGATTTTAAAATAATGCAGCAAACAGTTAAAAAACAGTCCAAGCTAGTTCAGGGTAAGCTACAGAAGCTATCCCAAGTGAAAAAAAGCAAAGATACTTAAATCCAAAAAGTAGTCACTTTTCTGAGTTCCCTACTGCTAGGACCACTCTGCAGGACCACGAGGAGCTTGTCTGAGCAGTATAGCCAGAAAAAAACGCCCAGAGGCGGATTTTAAACAGTGAACTACAAAAGAGCTAGAAATGGTCCAAAACAACCAATTACTACTGCTTCTTGTGCTGAGGTCACTTCCTACAGGGACAGGTAGGCTGCTAAAGGCTCCCCACTCCCACTGGTGAGCAAAGAAACTTCCTTATATCCAAGTAAGGTAATGGACAACACAGGAACTACACCACAGCCCAAAATACAGCAATGCCTGTAAACTGGTCTAAACTAGTCGAGGAGAGGCGGGAAAATAAGGAATATTTTTTTGTTTTTTTTGTTTTTTTGATAGAAACACACAGAAAATGCAGAAACAGTGATAAATCATTTACACAGGCTAGCACACTTTAGTGGGCAGCCTCCACAGTTAAATTAAACAAACAAACAAACAAACTTTCGATCAAATTCGACTAAAATGTAACTTTAACTGCAGATTTTAAAATAATGCAGCAAACAGTTAAAAAACAGTTCAAGCTAGTTCAGGATAAGCTACAGAAGCTATTGCAAGTGAAAAAAAGCAAAGATACTTAAATCCAGAAAGTAGTCGCTTTTCTGAGTTCCCTGCTGCTAGGACCACTCTGCAGGACCACGAGGAGCTTGTCTGAGCAGTATCCTTGTCTGAGCAGTAACATGTATGGTTATGAACAACCTATTATTCTATCTACTGTTCAGGTTTGTAGGGCCACTTTCATGTTATTTATGTCTGCAAAAGGAATGAATGTGGTATAGAGAATGCACTTCTACATACAGATGTAAGTATGTGTGTATGCATATATATTTATAACAAACTCATTGACCTCCACAAGGCAGTTCAATTAGAACCGGGCCATCCAACCCTGACACGCCTGGATCCATATTTCATACCCATGGTTCCTCCACCCCACCCAAGTTCCACATACACACAAACCATCCATTCTCCAGTTGCTATCCCAGCCATAACACACACCTCTACACATTGCCCTCTCCCCAGCGTTAGGAACCCTACAAGTATGTGGTCTCCACCCATGTATCATCAAGCTCTCCAAACCTTTTAGTCCTTGAACATACCTGCCCTGGCTTGTGTACTGGTCGGAAGTCCAAACAACCCGCACTTTTTGTGTAGTTCCACCAGGGACTACTCTGTAATTGTTTGTAAGGTAGACTTAGCAGGTGGACAATGTTACTCCCACTAGTAGTATCCTGCCTGCGGTTTGAGAAGCAATGATTTGCTCACCCCTGCCCAACTTGATATGACGTAAGATGACAGCACAAAATAATACAGGTGTTGTTGTTTTCCTTCTCATTCTTTTTGTATGCTTTATTGTCACAACGTTCATTCTTCATATATATAGATATATATATATATATATATATATATATATATATATATATATAAAATATCTGTACATACACACGCACATACATCTACATAATTATATACATTTCCTATACTGTTGGATGCCTGTGCTGGATGATGTGTTTGTGATCACAGCAGCTGAATGTGTATCCGCCATGGCTTAGTGGAACTCACGTCAACTATAGTGTGCAGGGTCGGGGGTTTGCAACCTGGCTGTGAAGATTATTTTGTTAATGGCCACAACAGCTGTTGGCTAGAGGGTGACTAAGGCACTGTAGAACATTTGTAGGTGGGTATGTGCTTGTTTGTGCGAAGCACAGCATTACTAACCTCTGGTTGTGGCGTCTTACACTCAGTTAACCTCTACATTGCTTCACCAGTGTGGTACTCGCATACCCGTGGCCAGACAGGCTTACACCCACTTACTCCCGCATACACACATGCAACGTTTTGCATTTTGTTCACATCTGTCAACCGGGACAGTCAGATTGTATGCTTGTCCATTGTCAGTGGTGGCCCGGGGTGTAGAGCTCTACACTGACCCCAGCTACGTATCCCAATTAATACGGGGGTGTTCACATTTATAGAGGTAACAGACATAACATAGCTATGTCCCCCATTAATCATGATTAGTTTATGATGAACTGTCAGTATTATCCATGCTTAGGTCAGGTTTACATGTCAGGTATGACTGTTGACAAAGGTCGATTTAAGATGAGGTAGGATTCCTTTTTCTCAGGTCTGGGTAGATTACATGCAGGTATTCAGGGTAGGTGTAGTTATTCCATACCTGTGTGGTACAGTAGAGGCAGATAGTTAGGGAGTAGGCAGGTAGGTAGTGGGGGGTGACATTATAACTGTATAGTAGCCCATAGGTATAATTGGATGGGGAGCAATAGGGAAGGTATGTCAGATATTGGGATTTGTATGCGAGGCAGGACAAGAGGTGTCAGTATTACTATTTGATCTAGTGATATAGAGTGTGAGGTGGGGGGATTGCAAGGTGGTGAGCCTGTGCTGCTCCAGGTGTGTTTGTGGTGTCCCTTCATGTGTTAGTTACATGTGTTCTGTGGGACAGCTGTGATACTACATGTGGGTTGGGGTTCCAGATACTGGCAATATATTGGGGGAAGAGGGTGTCACCTATGTGTACCCGTAGACATTAATAGAAATGGAACATCGGCTGATAGGTATGTGGTGTGCATGGGGCACAAAGGGGGGTGTCAGTAGGGGGATTATCCAGGGATGTGCAGGATGGCTGCAGGGAAGGTCCACAGCTGGCCATGTTGTCTACGGAAACAGCTGTGCATATGCACTGCATTTGATGTTTGCGTCAGACACTCACACCCCTGGATGGGGGTGAAGACTACGATAACACCTTATGATGCCTATTACATTGGCTTACATGCCTACAGTGGGGTGTTGCAACCATGTGTTCGTAGGTGTTGTGTAGTGGGTTATGCAACAACGCATATGGTTATACCGTACTTAGCCATGTAAATTGGACTGTGCTGCTGTGAGACCCATATCGGGAATGGCTGCCCGTTTGGCGTAAGCAGGCAAGTCGACTGTACAGAATCCGTGGCCTGTCCAGAGTTTGCTTTATACTATTGGTGTGTTCCTCTTACAATCTGCACCTGTCTGGCAAATACCTGGGAACTAACACCATTAAATACAGACATGTAATTGGGTTTAGGACCCTCCATCCTTCAGCCGAGTCATGCTAATGCATAACCAATTATTCGATCAGTTTTCTAAGGTTGTAAGTGGAATATGTGTTTTTTGTCCCTATTTATTCCCCCAACAGTTTAGCTTCTGTCCAGTAGTTTTGCTCTTAGGGGTTGAGAGGTATGGGCATAAGCTCTGCCTAATTCACAATATTACTTACATCCCCGGGATGGTTCTAATACAACTGCATCAGCCAAACCTGCACACC
Organism: Protopterus annectens; assembly: GCF_019279795.1. Classification (NCBI taxonomy): domain Eukaryota; kingdom Metazoa; phylum Chordata; order Ceratodontiformes; family Protopteridae; genus Protopterus; species Protopterus annectens. Next base: position 581,775,713 of record NC_056727.1, on the reverse strand, counting down.
TAGACCCATAATTGCATACCCATAGTTCCCCCACCTGCCGCTCCTCTACAGCACTCATCCTTACTGTGGGTGCAGGTGGGGTCTAACCACACCACTACACACTGCCCACTCTCCACTTGTCAGGACCCATGTTGTACGTTGTGTCGACCCATGGGTCATCAGGCTTGCACAACCTACTGGTCCATATACGTATACAGCCTGGTTGGATGAATCATTACAGGGACTGACTCCGATGATCATTAATATTTGGGGTGTCCCACAAGGAACACTGATGTCTTTGTTTCAAGATTAGACTTGGCAGGTCTCTTCCACTGGTAGTATCCTGCCTGTGGTCTGGGAAGCAGTGGTGTGTTTAGTTGTATTGTGTGTTTGTATGTTTCACCTGTCTAGGTGGGGGAGGTTGATGCTACGTGTTACACATTTGTTGATTGGACCCCACACCCCCATTTGCATGGCCTGTGAACATATGTAATTTGTGACTGCTGTATCATATCCTAGCTATTTACATGTGTATATTTACACACACACACACACACACACACACACACACACACACACACACACACGCACACATACACACACACACATATATATATATATATATATATATATATATATATATATATATATATATATATACATTACTATATACAGATATATCTGTATATGTATGCATACATGTATATATTTATATATTGCTGTCTATATATATATATATATATATATATATATATATATCTAACAACATATGGGTATATGGGTGTCTGCATATGTATATATCTATATGTCGGTATGTATATGTATTCTGTCTCTGTATGTATACATTTGTACTATGGAGAGGGAGAGGTCTATCTCCATGTAGCTATGGGTAGATATACACACCCATTCCTCTACATATAAACATCTACATCTGGTTATTCTGTTCTTTGCCATGTAGATTAGACTTTGATGCAGTGGGAGTTGTAGCGGGTGTGGCTGCTCATTGTGCGACACCTCTGCCCAATGAACACTTTTGTTCACATTCCTGGGGCTATCTGTATAGACCCACATCAGCCAAAACCTACACACCTAGACCCATAACTAGCCACCCATAGTTTCCCCACCCACACCTCCTCTACAGCACCCATCCTTACTCTGGTTGCAGGTCAGGTCTGAACATACCACTCTCCACTTCATGGTACCCATGTCGTACATTGTCTCAACCCATGGGTCATCAGGCTTTCCCACCCGTGTATTCTGGGTATGTATACACCCCAGCTAGAATAGTGATAGCATCAGCTTTCTTTGGTGATATGTCAATTTTTGGAGTGTCCTGCAAGGGACGCTCCTGTCTGTCTTCCAAGATTAAATTTCACGGCTGCACTCTGTGCCCCCCCCAGTTGTATGCCACCTGTGGTCTGGGGAGCAGTGGACTATTTACATTGTTTGTGGGTTTGTGTATGTTTCCTCTGTCCAGCAGGGGAGGGGGGTCATGCTACGTGTTACATGTTTCTTGCTTGGGCCCCTCACTTTCATTGGCATAGCCTGTGAACATATGTCATTTTTGTGTGCTGTTTCCTATCATAGCTATATATCTGTGTATATCTACACACACACACACACACACACACACACACACACACACACACACACACACATATATGTCTGCATATGTATATATATATATATATATATATATATATATATATATATATATATATATATAAAAACTTCTTGAAAAATAATTAAACACCATTAACACTGAACTATATGCGACTAATGCTTAAAACAAGCAATAAAGGGCATGGACACTGAACGGATGATTAAGCTTTCATTCTTTAATGATCATAGAACTTCTTCAGAAGGACAGGAGTTACAGTGGAGACAATACTTATTTAGTTAAATATTAAATATGCAAGATTAATAAAAGAGCAGTATCAGTAAGCTAAGAAATATATACACATATAATCTTTAACAGTGAGCTGATAATTAACTAGCTCTTTGATGGGAATATTTAGAAATATAACATATATGGAATAAGGTAGAATGTTAGTGGGAAAATAAGACAGGAAAAATATATTTAAATGACAAACTCATTGCACTATTTTGTATCTGTTGAACTTTCATTTATATTTGTACTTTGTGTAAATTTTAATTCTTTGTATAACATGGAGCTTTTCTCCTCAGACCTCCACTAAAAATGGACCTCCGGCTCAGTCAGACATTCCTGGTAAACAAATGAAAAATAAAAATAAATAAACTGCTTATAAGAAAGATGTCTGTTACATATACTGTATATGACAGAAATGTGAATGTACTAGATCTGATATAATTTGCACAGAAAATCATTAAAAAAAAGTTTAAAATAATCTGAAAGCTGAAAATTTAAGCTTTTATATGTTGTATGTTATTAGAGTCACTAAGACTACCTGAAATAACCCATTTCATAAGTCAAAGCTGGCATTTGAGTGTTATATTGATGAATCAGTGCATCCTGAAAGAAAGTAGATATACCTCTCAACTGTCCAGATTTTTGCAGAATGTCCAGATTTTTGCCTCATATTTTTGGTCTGTTTCTCATAAAATTCTGTTTTTCTGCCAAATCATTAGCAATTCATTGAGGAATAACGTCAGAAAATAATGACATGCATTTGAGTTTCAGACTTCATACTTTTTAGAAACTTTATGTTAATGCAAAACCTGTTATTCTATCAATTTAAGATTGTGAGAGCAATATTTAAAAAGTGTCCCTTATTTTGGGCCTTTGTCACCCCCCATTATTTATGGCCTTGTCCAGATCTCTTGATCTAAGAGATTGAGAGGTATAAAAGTAGTTTTTTCAGTATGTTTAGGGAGAATGAGATTTGAATTAGGCACAATGTAACTTTTGAATATGATATAGACTGTAATTTTTTTTTTATATCTGTCATTATGATGATGTGATGTATTGCCATCAGTACCAGGGAGAATAGGGCAGTGCATGCGTAAAATATGCCAGCATAATTAGCTGCAGTTTTGTAAATAATTTTGTGTCATTTACCTATCAGACTGACTTGTACAGATGTTTGTGTTAAAAATGTATCAGCAGTGTTATTATAACTGATTAAATGTATATATTTAAACAAAGACTTATGGAAGGAAAGAGTAGAAGCTTTTTAAATTGGTCTATAATTTTTTAAAACTGTAGCAGATCTTAGCAAAGCTCTGAGTTTGTATTGTACCAGAATCAGGTGATCAGATGCTATGTCATTCTATAACCAGTACTAAGAGGATGAAATAATCACAGCAGTTTGTTTTGTTTTCTTTGGAACTTGATATAAAGATCTAGGTTAGTTATCACAGTTAGTTAGTTGAGTTCAGTTCAGTTCATGGTTAGTTTTGATGCTCATCACCTTGCCTTGTGGAAGTTAGCATTTCAGCATCTAATCGTGCCTTGCTGTATTAAGTTAGCTAGAGAACACTTATTCTATAGGCAGTCAGGAAATACAGTGAGATTACTTAAGTATTGTTTTTCTGCATCTGTTTGAATCTGTCCAACTGTGTTATTTTTATTTCTCCTGTGATTGAATCACTGTGTTATTTTTATTTCTCCTGTGATTAAATCTCTGGTGTTTATTGTACTTAGATATTTAGTACTCGTATGTTTTCTATTTTATTATTTATTAGTAAATATTGTTATACCTTTAACAGTGACTGGTCTTTTAGAGGATACTTCTAACATCTTGAGAGTACTTGTGCTTATTTTAGTGACACCTTGGCCACTCTGAAAAACCTTGCTGTGTTGGTTACATCTACCATTTGTATTAGTATTGATTTTACTCAGTATAATTGGATACCCTTGTAAGACCCTCAGCATGATTGACTGGTGGCAGAGTGGTTACCATATAGTCTGGGTAGAAGGGGGTACACTTAGTAAATCTTCAGCCTTGTGTGTGTGTGTGTGTGTGTGTGTGTGTGTGTGTGTGTGTGTGTGTGTGTGTGTGTGTGTGTGCGTGTGTGTGCGTGTGTGTGCGTGTGTGTGTGTGTGTGTGTGTGTGTGTGTGTGTGTGTGTGTGAAAATCAAATACTCAAATACACAGGTATGAATGTGTCAGCTACTTGGAAATGGGACACAGTGCTCTAAAGTGGGTCTTTCCTGGGATTTGGAGAGACAGACAGTCCAGTCCAAGGTTTGGAGCATGTTCCCTGTGTGGTCTTGGGGGAAAGTGTGCTTGATGCTGAGTGTTGTGTCTTAAGATACTGTGTAAATTCATTCCTGTTTTTAGTGACTGTCTCTCACTGGTGTCAGTGGAACGGATTGAGGCTCCTTGATTACTGACCTGGGATAGAGAGGCCATCACTTATTGGTGGCAGTACAGTGAGATATTAATTGAACTTCAGAAGCCTGTGAGCAGTTGTCACTGAAGCTGTGTGTGCTCTCAACAGCCACAAGGTAAACATTCAGAGTTTCATTTTTACAAAAGTTGTGTTCATTTTTGTTATCTTAGTTTAGTTTAGTCATGGAACGCACGCAAATATGTCACCAGAGGATTATGCTAATCTGACAAAGAACCAGTTGGCCAAGGTATGTGAAGCCAAAGGACTGGTGCATGTTAACCGGAAAAAGGAGGAAATTATTTCAGCCTTAATCACAGCTGCAGTGTGGACCAGTGGCCAGGAAGACAACCAGTCTGGTGATAAAGATGTGCAGCCTTCAGAAACAGGGCAGTTTACCTTTTCCTCAGAAGACTTAAAAATCTGTTTGGAGTTAAAGAGACTTGAACTGGAGGCTGAAGAAAAGGACAAGCAGTGTCAGCATGAACTGTGACATTGGGATACTGAACAGAGACTGTGATGTTTGGAGATTGAAGAGAGACTGTAGCAATTGGAGGCTGAAGAAAAAGAGAAGCAGTGACAGCATGAGATGGAGATGTTGACTGTTCATCAGGGTTATGGTGGTAAAAGGAAAGGAAATAACCAGACCCCAGAAGTAATAAAGGTCAGTAAATTTCTTCCACAATTTGCAGAAGGGGATGACTTTGACAGTTTTATTCATATATTTGAAAGAGTGTGTAAACAGTATAATGTTGACTAAGAGCTCTGGGTACAGTTCCTGACTCCCTTTCTCTATGGTAAAACTGTAACTGCTGTTTCTACATTTTCTGATACTAATTGTTTAAACTATGATAGACCAAGTACCTCCAATTCCACCAATAAGCACTTTGAGTCCCAGTAATCACCACAATGAAAACTTCAACAAACGGTTTAATTAATCCACATAACGCCAAATCCTCCACAAAATATACAGACAAAAAATGACATCAACGTGCTGTGATAGTACGTGAATAAGATTATTCATGTACAAAACAAAAACATAACTGAACAATGAATGCGTGGCACCGGTATTGAAAAACAAAAAAGGACGCCAACACACTAGTTTAGCGCTTTCAACCAGAAACATTGGTCTTCTTCAGAACTAGAGCTGAGTGTAACCCACTCAGTTTAAATAAATTCTTTGGCGCCAAAAATTTCCATTTTTTAAAGATACAGTGTTATCAGTAAAATCCATTGCTATATCGCGCAACAGTATAATAACATACATTCAACAAATTATATGAACAAATCATCCTGTATAAAGTATGTCAACAATTGAATGAAAAAAAAGGGATGTAGACATCTACCTAAAATTTCTATAAAACATATATCAGCAAATATATGCATGTACTACAGCAACCCTGCATAATTCATAAAAACATACATCCTAATAAATAAATATATAAATCACTTGTGACTTATATAATTAAATAAGGTTAAAACATTGAAAAATTAGTGCACTTTGTGGTATAAAAATAATATAATATAATATAATATATCCGGAACCCTTCACTATACCATAAAGTTTGTAACTTGTAAACCAATAAGGAATCCCTATACATTTTATACTAAGATCAAATTCGACATCTCATGATATTATGATTTCATAATTGTAAATATTTAAATATATAGGCATCTAGTATAGAAATTAATAACTACTTATTTAATAATAAATACAAGTTATATGTGCCCCCTACCAAGCGCCCAAAACATATGAATAATGTAATTCTAAATGAAATTGGTACTAAGTGTATTATGAACACTGTGTAAGGTGACATAAACAAATTCTAAGAATTAATAGTAATAAAAATGTAGTTATTTTAGCGTTTAATAAACCTACTAAATAAATAAATAAATAATATCATAGGTAATTTTAAAAACTGTTTTTTATAAATAGACATTAATGTACAATAAATATAAGTTTTATTTGATGTGTACTGAATTTCTATAAAAATAAATTTCATTAAAAATATATATACAAATAAGTTTTTTGTGAAGTATATAAACGAGGTTATTTGAGACAACGATGTAATTAAATACTGATATCAACTGATGTACTGAAGAATATATTTCCAACCAATGTATCTTATTGGCTGAAAAGATGTAATGTACAATAACAAATTCATATATACTAACTACTGGTACAATATTTAATCTAAATAATTAATAAAGATTTGATGGATATACTATCGTTTAACCCAGGTGGGCTGGTGGCATCCAAATAAATTTGCCACCATGATTCCCTGTATGCTAGTAATCCCCTAAAATCACCTCCCCTAGGGTCATTTGGGATAACCTCTAAGATTGCAAATTTAAAAATGTGTTGTTCTCCTAATAACTCAACATGTCTGTACAATGCATTAGTTGTATCCCTTGTCCTAATGCTATATATGTGGTCATAAATCCGTTTTTTCAAACTACGTTCTGTTCTGCCAACATAAAATGCCGTGCAGATATCACACTTAGCTAGATAGATAACATATTTCGTATTACAATTACCATCTTTACAGACAATTAGACTTTTATGTCCATTTTGTAAAAAGATTTTTTTATCACAACACATGTACTTGCAATAGTTGCAGAATCCACATTTTCTGCTTAATGTGTTCTTAGATATATTTGTATTGTCACCTTTGTTATTTTGTAATATTTTTTTTAAATTTTGTCCCATCCTGTATACAAATTTCGGTTTGGTACCCAGAACTTTAACCAAACTCTGGTCACTGCTGATCAAATACCAAAATTTGTAGATGATTTTCTTAATGTCATCAGCCCCAATATTAAAAGGTACAATACATGCTCTATGAAAAGAGGGATTCACACCTTCATTATTCAGTATAGGATTGTTTTGAATATCACCCGAACCTAATAAGGGTTTGTATTTTGTACCCCAATGATCGACTATATGAGACACTACCTCATCCATCATATGTAGGGGATACCCTCTTTGAGTGAAAAATTCCTTAATTTGTAAAAGTTCTATTTTTATGTCTTCAAATTCTGATACCATTCTAGCTGCTCTAATACATTGACCTTTGAAAACATTGTATTTGACTTTAGGAGGGTGACAACTAGTGAAATCCAAATAATTGTTAGAGAATGTAGATTTCCTGTAAATAGTAGAACTCACTTTGCCTTCTTCATGTGTTGTATAGGTGTCAAGATATGGTAAACCTTTTGTGATTATAGAATGTGTGAATTTCAAGTAATTGCTACTGTTGTTGATAAACTCAACAAAATCTGATAATTCATCATCTGTTCCTTGCCATAAAATGTATATATCATCAAGAAACCTTGAATAATATTTGACTTTTGAAAAATATTGACACTTGAATAACACATCTTCCTCCCAATTGAGCATAACTAGATTGGCATAAATGGGGGCACAAGCTGCCCCCATAGCTACACCCCTAATTTGTCTGAATAACTCACCTTCAAAATATATGAAATTGTTGTCTAAAACTAAGGACATCATTTCTGTTAATAAACATATAGTATCCCATTCTAGATCGGTGTGTCTCATCAAACTATTAGTAAATGCTTCCAATCCTTCCGTCTTGGGGATACACGAGAACAGATCAATCACATCAATAGTAACTGCAAACATAGGGTTACCATTCCCAACATATGAAACTGGATATTTAGAAAGAAAACACCAAGAATCTTTTACCATATGCGGTATAAAGGTATAAATATTTTTCAACATAATATCAATAAATTTCCCCATTTTAAACATTTTAGAATAGCTCCCCGAAACAATGGGTCTCAACGGGGGGTTATTGGTATCTTTATGTGTCTTAGGAATGCTTACCATGGTGGCTAACTTAGGGTGTACAACCTTGATGAACTTGTATATTTCATCTGTAATCCTTGCATCTAATAAATATTCTTCAATATAAGAATCTAATCTTTGATAGGCTATATGCAGCTCATTCCTAGAAATAGTTTCATAATTACCTGTAGAATATAAGATGTCATAAATTTTCTGAATGTATGTCAAATGATCATAAATTGCGATACCCCCCCTTTGTCGGGTTTCATGATTCTGATGGAACCGTCTTATTTCAAAGCATATAATAGTGTTGTCTCATCTTCAGTCAAATTTTTGAATTCCTTCACCCTTTTCAATTGGTTGTACTCGCTATATATTTCTCTCGTTACAACCTTGTCAAAAATATCAATAATAGGATGATTAGGTGGTGTGTATTTACTCTTAGTATAAAATGATGGGCATTTTCCGCTGCCCCCTCCATTATTTGTGTTACTGTTTTTATCCTTAATTAGAACTTCTAAAATGATTTTCCTAATATATTTCTTGAAGTCTATTAGTACATCGGTTAATTTAATTATAGGATTGGGTATATATTTCATACCCTTCTCAAATAACCTAAAGTGAACCTTGTCAATATGCATATCAGAATAATTATAAATTTTAAAATTACGATAAGAATATGGGCCAGATTCAGGAAGCCTCCGTGTAAGAGTTATAACTCTTACACGGAGGCTGCAGTTAAACTGTGTGATGTCAGCATGTCATGCATATGCATGAGGTGCATGAGGCATGCTGAATCACACCAGTAACTCTTACACGGTCCGTGTAAGAGAGTAGGGGGCGTGTCTGTAGGCTAAGCTCTGCAAGTGGACACGCCCCCGGAAAACTAGAATGGCTGAAAGTAAACAGCCACGAGAAAGGCCATGAAAATGTGCATAAACACACTATACAACACATGCCCTGACTGGCCATCAGTGTATAAAGTGAAGAGATGTCATAAAAGTAAATGAAAACCTTTTTTTTTTTTTGTTAAACCCCGTAAATGTTTGCTACTGTGTGCGGGTGTGCTACTAAGCGCAATCACAGTTAGCAGTCAGGGAAAAGGATATAAGAACTAAATATGCAAAGTAAGCCAAGAAATAATAGCTTAGTGGTAGAGTACCCGCCCTATGAGTAGGCAGGCAGGGTTCAAGCCCCTACAACAACCTTTTTTTTATTTTTGTAAATAAGCACTAAAAAGCCCCCAGACAGTATTGTACAAATGTAAATGTATTCCCTTTTGTAAAATGGAATGAAACAGAGCATATATTTTGAAGTAACATAAGAATAAAAATAGTCAGAAATGTACTGATAGCTAAGCTGCCGTGAGACAGAGTGCCCGTAGCCGAGTAGTGTTTAAAAAGCTGCAAACTGCGTGCCAGTTGCCAAGCAGCGGATAAACAGGCTGAAACTGTGTGCAATTAGCTGAACATGTGTGTCACTAGCCAATTCAGATTTATCCCAGCGCACACCGTTTGCGCGCCGCTCCCACAAGCTAACTGCCAGTGCGCATGCGTAACCTCCGCGCAAACGAGCGCAGAACAGGTTTAAAGTGCTTAAAAGTGCTTTTGGCATGTTTGATTGACAGGTCTTCAACTCATTTCTGTCAGGAAAAGCAAAAAGCAGTTGCTAGATTCGAACACAGGATACCATGCACTAGAGTCAAGGAACTAAACCACCAAGCCATGACAGCAATACCTAGAAAAGCAGAAATAGCATATATATGGGATAAAACCCAGAATGGAGCATGAGAAAGCATTTTCAGTGAAGTAGATACAATTCCAAAACGGCCAATCAGAGAAATGTGCGGGAAAAGTGGCATATATAAGCCCCATAGGCGGGAATACACAGCATAACTGATTGTAGAACAGACTTGCAGTCAGCAAGAGTGGAGTAGGTGAGGGACGTTGCTTTCGAGCACAGCGTTGGGGCGTTGAGGAGTCCAGATACATGGTCTGGCTCCTTGTCCATAATCACGAGGCCCAACTCATGCAGGGCTAGGTCTCATGGGGAGTATATAGGGCTGAGGCGTGGGACCAGTTGGCTCGTGAGCTGACCAGTGCTACTGGCATTCCACGCACTGGTGAGCAGGTCCGTCACCACCATGTGGACCTGAAGAGACGCAAGCAGGACCAATTGAACCGTTGGATCCAGGAGGCCCGGCAAATGCCCAACGCCCCACCACTGAGTAAGTCACATTTTACCCATGTATGTAAGGATTTCAACCAGCTGATACCATGGAGATGTGTAGTCCAATATTATTCCCTTTGTATTACAGCTGCAGGTGTCCGCTCTGCGAATGTCGAGATGCACGCCAGAAGGCTGGTGCGGCTGCGCCACCATGCAGGTTAGTAACCCCACCCAGTACTTGTAAATAAATATTATTATGTACCATGTATCAGAACAGTGCAGTGTATTGATTAAAAGTAATATAATGTGCAAGCAGGAATTGAACGCCTGCAGGTATGGCTGCAACAAGTTCATCAGTATGCAAGTGTAACTGGAAATATAATTGATAGGATTAAACAGTGCTGTAATACAGATGTCCCATCATTAATTAAATATACTGTAACCTGCAGTATAGTCTCAAGAGTACAGCTTCAGAATCTGAGGTAGTCACATGTCAGATATATCCCCTGTTGAAATGCTGAATCATGACAGAAGTGAGGCTGTTGGAAAGTGTTTGAATCACCACAGGTCTAATATGTGAACAAAGCCTAGAAGTACCAACCTGAACTGTGAAGTTGCAGAATGTATGAGAGTGACAGAAATGCTCATGTATGAGTAAATAAAGTAGTAATAACCCTGAATATATAAGCCTCAGTGTGTTTTACAGAACTAAATGCATGTGGGAAGTACAAATTAACATCCCAAACTGATTTCAGTGTGTCTGAATCTGAATGTCTAGCTCAAAATCTGTATATGGTGATAACAGTAAACAATTTGCAGATAGAATGAATGATTATCTGACAGACTAAACAGCCATAGTTGTCCCCTGTCCTGTCATCAAAGTGTAGCAGGATGATGTATCTGATCAAATTCAAAATAAGTAGGATAGTGATGTATGTGTAACAGGTGTAGCATGACAGTCAAATAAAGATTATTTTGAAACATCAGCCTCAACTTAATTGTGTATCTATGATAAATGTGAATTAATGTTTAACATATGAATGTGTCATCACTTTCTATCCCCACCCAACCCTGTAATTCCATATAACAACATCCACTAAATAATGGTATGTGAACATTTCATTAATCATGGACATTTGTCCGTTCAAACATATATGCATGTCTGTTCGTGCATGTGCCCTGTTCATACCTGCAAATACGATGGCCTGTTGCCATTAATCAACCCTGCATGTCGTTTGACTGTGTTTTGCTGTTCAAATAATGCATGTGATATTGATATTCCCCTTGTTCAATGGTGTCCATATCTGGGTGTTTGTTTGATGGGAATACCAATGCATGCTGTTACAACTAATCTGAATGGAATAAAATGCCACTAACCCAAACTAACATAACTACTCACAAACCTAGAACGCTTGGGAAGGCAGGTCCCAGCGGACCCACCTCTCCCACCTCAGCTGGTGACTGCACCTGGCACTAGTGCCCAGGCGGACCCCCTCCGGTGG
>NC_056727.1:581747992-581763438 GCF_019279795.1 Protopterus annectens | reverse complement strand
GATTCTTACTACTCTCACCTACATACGCTGACTACACCTGAAGGGAGGAAGACTGAGTGGAGAGCTACATCAAGGCAACATGTCAAAAGACCAAGACTGACCCAGGCTGCGTCTTTTTGCATGTTTTTGCATTACATCACAGGGGCACACCCAAGCCCATGCTTACCAAGGACAGCAGCACTATGGGACTGTGCTGTAGAGTCTCCAGGTTCCCAACTGCCATCCCGGTGGATCACAAGATCCATGCTGGCTGGGTATGCCCCCTGTGATGCAACCAGCAACACAATATTCGGCGATGGGACAGCGTAAGGTTTTTGGCTGCTCCCTTTCCAGTGACTCCCAGAACAGCAGAAGACAGTCTTACCTTATCTGAAATAAAGCATGGGTGGACACTGACAAGGGAGTCCAGCCAGGGCACATGTAAAGAGAAAAAGCAGGGTAAGGACCGCCTCTCCACTAATACGCCAAGGACAGGCATGGGGCTCCAGATGTTGGTTATCTGTAGTGTCCCATAGCTGTGCCGGCTGCCCACTCAGACTGCTGATACCACTATGGTCTCATGACCTCCTACAGTGTCAGCAGTCTGCCTTTTCTCTCTACATCTGCCCATTCAGCAATGGACCCAACAGCCTGGTCACAACTTTGATGTATAGTGTGCTCTGCACATCTTACTGCTGTCAGCAGTCTGCTAGACTCTTATGGCCATGGTATTCACCAAAGCATTCCATGCATAAGTTAATCTTGCAGGTCGGGCATCCCCATGATGGTTCAGCACATTTACCCTTGATGGCACAGTTTTTGCATCGTGCCTTCCGCCATTTCACTGGAAAGTGTGAGCCTTCTTCAAATCGTGTCATGGGCTCTGGGATGGTAATCTCTATGCATCTTTTCCTCTTCTTGTAGGTCGTCAGGAGGTGCATGCCTAGGTGTCTTCTAAACTGTAACTGGCTTGCCACAATAAAACGGCCAGAACGTGAAAGCTGCCGGTGGCTAGCACTCTCACGAAATAAAATGTAAGCATTCACTATGGCCACATCCCATAGGAACCAGAACAAGTACAGCCACCATTTCCTTGCCTTTCGAGCAGTTGGATACTGCATCCTGAGCTGATCTGCTCAGTCCACCCCATTCATATATGTGTTGTACATGTTTACAACTGGTAGACATGGCACTGCAGCTTTTGTTCCATCGTGCTGTCTCCTGCGTATGCTGGAGACTGCCAAGGTTGGGTTACTATTAGTTGACAGCAGAAATACTGGGTTGCTATCCTTCCATTCAGCTGCAAGCAATGGTCCACTCTACAGCTGCTTGTAGAACCCTCGAGGCGCTTTACCAATGGCTTGTCGGTTGAATGTTACAGGCCATCCAGACCTATTGGTGCGCATGGTTCCACAGCAGTACAGACCGTCCTGCAGCAGTTGCTGTGCCAGAGGGACAGATGAGAAGAAGTTGTCAAAGTAAATGTGATGCTTCTTTCCAATCAGCCCCCGTGTTAGGTCGACCACAACTCTGTGTGCCAGTCCAACGTCTGTGGTCTGCTCTGCCTTTCCAGTGTATACCTGGAATTCATGCACATAACCATTATGTGAGTCAGCTAGCACCCATACCTTAATGCCATACCTCTCCGGCTTGCTAGGCATAAACTGTCTAAATGTCAGACGTCCACGGAAGCCGACCATGGCTTCATCTACTGCCACCTCACGATGCACATTATACTGTGTCCTACATGCATGAAGTACGGCATCCAGTATTGGCCGTACATCATGGAGCTTGACTTATGTTTGTGGCATTGTAAGAAACACAGATCATAAGTTTCACCATTACTGACACTACTGGTGATTGTGTTAGCAGATTGTCTTAGATCAGTTCATCTGACAACCATGAGATAATCTGGTATATTCTGTCAGAGATATTTCTATGAAAATTAACCTGGTTGGTTATGGAGCTGAACATCCTCAACGAAAAAGTGGAGAATGCATGAAAATGGGAATGCACTGCTTTTGACTCTGTGCTGTAGGGGAACTCTCATGAGAGCAGCTGCTGAAACCAAACTTTCCAGTTTGGAAGTCTCATGACATGGGATATATTCTTGAGGACAAAGGCTACATTATTCTGGTTCTCCAATATGAAGTTGATGGCTACTTTGAAAATATCCACCAATAGTGGAACAACTCAGACTTCTGCAACATCCACTGTGGGATGGATACAGGCTCAATGTACCAGTCCCCCTGTCTGACACTTCATCTCTAGGTGTTTCCAAAACCCAGGGTAATTGGAAGACACAAGTGAATCGCATCCTTATCATCCAAGGAAGATGTGGGCTGTTTGATGGGCAATTCCACATGCTTCCTCTGGTATAAAGCCTTCCAGAGAAACCCATAGAGGGTGATTCCAAAGGTGCTGAGGTCCTTCACTTCTCAGCTGGAAAGGCCCTAGAGGGCTGCTGAAAGACCTCTATTTTCCTGCACATCACTTTACAGGGACTTTAGCTCAGTAGAAGGCCTGTCTGGTGCTGAAGGTAATGCTGGTATTGATGCTGAGTAAAAGATTTGGGGTCATTAGAGCTGCAGTACTTGTTGGCTATGGAGACCAGCACCATATACACCACTGGCCTTAAGGTGGCCTGGCTTGAGAACTGAAGCACTGAGGTCAACAGTCCCATCAGTGCTGAAAAGGCAGGTAATAACATCAGAACTGAGGTCTTCATTTCAAACATTGATTCTAAAGACACCGTTGACACTGAGAGGTTAAGCCTCAGACTCACCAATGCCAATTGCAGGATCAGTATCAAGGGATCAGCTACTGATAACAGCTACAACATTTACTTTGACATTATGCCAGAACATACATATTTTCAAAATGCATCCTCAACAAGGTAGACCCCCTTCACAAGAAAATAAAATACAGAGAAGAATTATCACCAAATACTAAAGTACACTAACTGCTAACTCTACAACTAGCAGCTAGGCAGGACACAATATTTTATTGTGTTTGACATCAACACAAATGCTTGCTTTCAAGCCTGACCCGGGATCTGTTCAGATACGTATGTTATGCAAGTAGAAATTACAATCAAATTTACAAGCACTTAGAGAGTTGTGTGCCATACAGATAAGCAAAAAAATAAATAAATAAGAGTAGGTGCAAAGCAACAGATAGGAACACTTTCAGTCCTACAAGCTTAGAACGCTGATAAAATAACAGGATTGGAGTTAGCAGTACTTTTATGAAGGATATAGATTCGGAAATTATTATAATGCAAAATATATGCAAAATATATGAGGCAGAAATCAAGACATTCAGCATGAATATGTACGGTTGAGAGGTTACCTGTGATCAACGTTTATACGAGCGAAACCTGAACAACACAAACGGATACTTCACAACTTGCCCTACAAACTCGCTAACATTCAGCGATCATGTGACGGATAAGACAAGCAAGTAAAAAAAATTAACGCGTGAAAGAAAGAACATTGTAAAAAAGGATTTTCGTATTTTGCAAATGCTATGATTGTTTGGCATTACTTTTCAGCCGTAAGTCTTACTGCAAAACATTAAATGCATGACACACTTCATAGCGACAAACTGTTCCATAGAAACCCATTAAACACATTACACTAAAAAAACAATAAACACATCGTACAAACAAGAGCCATGGAGGCTTTAATAACAACATACCTAACAGGATATTTTGGCTCTCAGACTCTTTGGCGTTCCTACTTTTGTTTTCAGTCTTTTGCTGCCGCTAACAACATACCTGAAAACAAATGCTCCCAGCAACATGAGAGAGACTAATAGTCCCCTCAGTGGCATGACCTCCGTCATTTTTTATTGCAGGCATAGCATTAGCAGGAGTTGTAAGAAACTTTAGACAACCTAATTGGAATGGGCATTTTCAGGGCATAAGCAAGAAAAGCATGCTACAGCAGCAGGGCCTTATCTTACCTTATGTACGAGAGATTAAATGGTCTTTAGGAGAGGCTTGCAGTTTGTTTACACACACAGATCTCCGGTGCCTGGCATAGTTTACCATACAGACATCATTTTCAACACGCGGCAATCTTTTCTCAAGCCAGCATTCTCCGAGACAAATAATGAAGTACAAGGGGCGGCCAGGATTTATACAGCAAAGCCCCATAGCCTATAAGACTTGGTTCAGCTGAGTACCAGCACAGACTGCTAGGACAAGCACGGTAGCCCTTCCAGATGTCCTGTAACACACGTACTATTCGCAAAACCAAGGCAGGAATGATGCCGACCTTATGAGGACAGTTTAGGGAAGCCGTGCTCGGTGACCAAATGAGCGCCTTACCTACTGGCGGGCTACCTACTAAAATGGACTCAAGCTGCTGCCATCTATTATTAGAACCAGGTACAACCAGACCATCCCCACCCCACTGCTAGCGGCAGGCACTCGGCACAAGTTTCACCTATCTGAAGAGCAACTAGAAAAACAACTTTTCATGTTGCCAAAAGCTATGTTGTTTTTAGCGGATTGACAGGACTGCAGCACATGCACCGAACCACAAGGGGAAAAAAAAAATAAATAAATAACTTAGGCAAGTGCAATCCAAATGCGGCAATCGGAATTACCAACTTAGGGTCATACCTCTCAAGTGTACCTCATTATGAGGAATGTACTTCATTTGGGGTCTTAAAACGTTCATGTTCCTTACAAACCATATTGACATAAAACGTTCATGCTCCTCGAAGTTCCACATTGAAAGAGTCTGTCACAAATTCAGTAATGCAGAAGACATTGTACTCAAATTTTACCTTATAAACAGCGGCAAAGCTGAATGGTAAATCCGAACCAGGAAGCTGAACCGGCAAACTTTTGTAGCTCCAGCGATGTGTACAAAATAACTTTTGAGGGATCCAGCAGCAGGTAAAATCGACAAATATTTGCAGAAGAAAAGGACAGACCTGCTGCTGGACCCTCTATTTATTTGGGGGAAAACAAAAGAAATTCACGTTGGGGGTGGAGATGTGATGCAAGTGGTGGCTTGGAATGCAAGATTCCGATTGGCTGCCACCACTTGCTTTACCGACTACTTTCTAAGTAGATTTTCTAATGAAAGTTAAATGTAAGACGCATGTAAAAACACACTGAATCGTAGCTGCATAAGATAAATTACAAGTTCAGTTACGATTTCAGTGCGTTTCACATTAAGCTGATCTACAAATGTACAATATAGTTT
Source organism: Protopterus annectens (assembly GCF_019279795.1). Classification (NCBI taxonomy): domain Eukaryota; kingdom Metazoa; phylum Chordata; order Ceratodontiformes; family Protopteridae; genus Protopterus; species Protopterus annectens. The sequence continues at coordinate 581,758,237 of NC_056727.1, read as the reverse complement.
CCAACACTTGTGGAAGGCACTCGGGCATAAAAGCTTGCAATTAGTATCTTCTCATGGCGCGCTCGGTGCTAGGCACAGACGCACCATGAGAAGGTACTCGGGGTTAATGAGTTAATTGTGATAACAGAAGCTGCTGATATTTAAGCATATGGAACTGACAATTTAAGGCCCTCATGGCTAGGGTGGCCGATGTGTATACCTTTTTTCCCCACCTTTCTAAGGATCTAGATTTTCTTTCAGAAGGTAGTGGATTCTTGGCAGTAGAGGCCTTCATCCCCTTGGGGCCTTGAGAAATGGTTTCAGGGTCAGCATTATGGCTTTTGAAAAGAAATTGGTGAGAGTTAGGAACTCTGTAGTACCTATCAGGTTTGACAGGAGCAGGAGGCAGGGAATCTGGATTAAGACAAGCCTCCGAGTAAACATCATCAAGTATGTCCAAGACAGGAGGAATAGCCAGAGGTCTGTGTTGAGGTAACAAAAGAAATTCCCTAAGCCTTTTCTTGGAATCAGAAAAGTCTTGGCCTTCCCAATGGAAGTGTTCCCTCAAAGTGTGAAAGGTTTCCCCAAAAGAAAAATCCTCTGGGGGAGATACAGAAGGAATGGACTGTTCTGCATCAGAATCTTCATAAGGGGAGTACGAATTTTCCTCTACATCAGAATGTTCTGAGAAAATGGAACCCTGTTCAGAAGAGGGAGAATCTTCCTCCACCCTGGGTCTCTTGTCTGGAGGGGGTTGGGAACCCCTGATAAGAGTAATTAAATCCTCAGCCATTTTAAGCATCTGCTTTTTAGGCTTGGGGCCTGGAGATGGGCCCTGTGCAACAGGCCTCTTGGGATGCATGGCTGATTTGGACTTAGTAAAGGCCTTAATGGAAAAGGAAGATGAGGGTCTAAAGACACCCTGGGTGGAAGTGGACCTGTCCACATTAGGAGGCTCAACACTCACAGTGGCTTCGGTGGTTGTAGTCTGAGTAAGGGCCGAGGTACCTGCGGTCTCGGTTACAGAAGACACCGCCAAGGAGGTGTCATCGGTAGTCAGGGATTGCATAGGCGTCTCGCTGAGAACCGGACCACGTGCAGCTGGTTTTGGCGTGGTGTCGGTGGAGACTGCGGACCTCGCATGCCGGTCCTTGTCCTTGCGTTTTTTGGACATAACGGTAGTCGGGGTCTCCGACGACATTTTATAATCAAAGGCTTTACCAAAATAATGTTGGGCGAACTCCGCCCGACGCTTAATAGTGCGTTTATTGAAAGTAGCGCAAAAGCGACAGCCCAAGACGTTGTGGTCTGGGCCTAAACAAGGTATGCAGAGGGAATGGAAATCCTTATGCGGTATTTGCTTCCCACAAGAAATACAATTGTTAACTTTGTCTGACATCGGTCTGAGGCAAGAAAAGTTTCCCCAACAGGGTACTTAGCTTTAATGAAGACTTCGGTTTCCAATTTTTTGTAAATTCAGGAGCTGGCCGACCAGCACTTGCGAACTGCTTCTGCTTCGGGCACCGCGTGGCAAAAAAGACTGAAGAATATGGCGTCGGCTGTGTCTTATATACCCCTGTCACACTGATGTCAGGAAAGAAAGCGACGACAACCAACGCCGGACCAAGACTTTGGAATTCGGCCGACCGAGGACCTGCCTGACGGCAGAGAACCCATATGTGATTACTGCAGCTGTATGCACGATGAACATCTGAGTATATACACCTTCCACCAAGTAGTTAATAATTGTCTAGCTTGTGTATACTATGGATAGGTATGGCTAAATATCACTGTACTTCTCTGACAGCTGCAGATGAGCGTGCTGGGAACCAGCAAGCCTATGATGCTAGGCTGCAAAGGATGTGTCATGAGGCAGGTTAGTAAATAGCCTGCATGTACTGTCATAATAAATAAATGTAAGCCTCAGAAAGTGTTGTACCAGTATGCAGATTTGTGTAATATGCTCCGAATAAAGGTGTAACCCCTGCATTGCTTCTGTTTACTCTGCAGTCATATGTTGTTGTACTGTTGCAGTTATTAAATAGTACTGTTGTAGTAAGCCGTGTTACCCACACTGTGGTATGCAGATAAAATGTGTATGAAGCACTGTATAACAATGTTGAAAGTGCAAACAGGTCAGTCATATTAGACTAAATACATTGCAAAGCCTCACAACAATTGCCTGATAGCATAGTGTACAGTGATCTTAGCTGTAATGCTTTTGTCGCACACAGCAGGGCTTTGGATCCCAGGAGCGGCAGTGAGCTGTATGAATAATCATTCCACACATCTACACACAGTTTGTTAGAATGATCAGAGAGAAAACTGTATGCATATTTACACTTAACAACTGTACAGATTATACTAGAATGCTCAAATAGAAAGTGGTATGCATATTCATACCCCTCAACTGTTCCAATCTGCCCAGTCAACTGTTCCAATCTGCCCAGTATGTCCTGATAAATGGCCCACATCACCTGCCTTTTGCCCTGTTCCCCTGACAAATTCGTGTGATGATCCAAGAAATGTAGGCAGCTGTAAATGACATATAACTGATAGTCAGACTTGTACATAGTCAGAGAATGTACATGCAAACATACCAGTCATCCCAGCATCTCACCCAAAGTGTATGACAGCAGTCAGCAGTCTCAAAACATGTTGCATTACACCTGCATCTTGTCAAGCCTGTACGTAAGACACAGGTCCCGTACATACTAATCTACAAACATACCATTGTACAATATAACGCCATTAGGTAGTGTAATAATACATGTAAGTGACTACGAATGTTGTGCAAACCACAAGGATTTATTAGTTGTTAATTGAACTCTCTCTCTCTCTCTCTCTCTCACCCCTACCATATGTGCAAAAATAACCGATTTATGAAATTCATTTTGCATGTCTACACTCCTAACCTTTGTTGGGGCATATGTCCTATTGATTTATAAATATTCACAATTGTTTCTATGCATGTGCCATGTTAAAATACCCCCATATTGTGTCCTGTTGCCATCAATGAAACCTGCATGGTGTTGTAATGGCCACTGTATACCCATATATGCATGTGTTCTGTCTGCTCTGCAACTATTTTATATCTGGTGCCCTAGGTAATGGGAATACCTGTGCATGCTGTTATAACTAATTGTGAATGCTGTTGACTATTACTAACCCATACCTGCCTTAAACATGCTACAACATAGCTCGTATGGGAAGGCCAGTCCCAGCAGACCCACCTGTCCCACCTCAGCTGGCCATGGCACTGGGCACTGGCACTTCTGGGGCCCAGCCTGGGACCTCCTCATTCGTTGGCCCTGCACCACCTTCGGGTGGAACCGCCACAGGGGATGAGGCTCACCCCCCCCCCGGGAGCAGACAGGACCTGTCACCTGTGGTATGGTCCGAGCCGTGGTGCATAGGGAGCTCGACAGGGAGATTCAAGACCGCCTATGCCAGCTTGAGGGCAGAGTGGCTCAACTAGAGGGTGAGCCTGCCCCTCCTACACAGCCCTCAGCACAGCCACCTTCTGGGCTGTGAAGGTGCAGTGATGACTGCCCATGGGTGGGGACCTCAGTCCCTCAGTATCCATTTGTGGGCTCATGGGCTTGCGACTTCCAAACACCCCTCCCCATCCAAGATGTTTCCCCTCCAAGTGTCATATACCTCCTCTCTACACATCTTGTTTGTCATTCTACCCAACTTATCTTCCCTGATTATACCTACTCTCCTTCCCCAACATCCCACTCTCACCTAAAAGTAAAAGAAAATAAGGGCAATCTGTTCCCGCAAAAAAAGCACGATCCCATACATAGCTGTCCATTTCGCACACGTGTCCACTGGACACATGTAAACATTTCTAACTGGCATCACAACATACTATTGTTGTCCTTACCCCTCTCTCAGGGTTGTGAGTGTCCAAATGTACCGCCAAATTTATTGCATATGCACAGCCATTGCTGTAGAAGAAATGGACAGCTATGGACCTTCCCTACACCCTTTGTGCACATCCCTTGCTACCTTGCCTACTGTCTTTTCCTCTTTGTGCCCCTTTTCTCCACTTTCCTATCACCCCCTTTTTTTTTTCTTTTAAAAAAATTAGCGCGGGGTAAGCGGGAATAAGCACTTTTAAGCAACAGTGTGCGGGTTACAGCCTGTTTGCACGGGGGTAAGCACTGCCTACACAGGTTAAGCAATCAAGAAGGTAACTGAGTGTAAGGAACAGTAACCAAAAGTAACCACTGCTTACCATCGTGCACACCCGCTCACCACTGCTTAAAAGTGCCTTAATCACTCTGTATCCAACGGCCCTTGTTCTGCCCAGCAACAAAATAAACAGCCTCTGCAAGGCTTGAAACCAGGACCCTGCACACCACAGCCAATGTGATTTACCACTTAGCCATGGCAGATATACAGACATCGGATGTTGTCACAAACATAGCATCCAGCACAGTCATTCAACAGTATAGGAAATGTATTCCATTATGTAGATGTATGTGTGTGTGTTTATGTCCAGATATATATACATACATAGATATAGAAATAAATAGATATATCAAGAACATACCATGTGACAACAAAGCAGTAAAAAAGAATGAAAAGGGAAACACCAGCAACTCCTGTATTATGTAGTGGTGCTGTCCTATGTAATATCAGGACTCCCTCAGACAGACATGTGTCATTCATACACGCAAACATTTGTAAATTGCCCAAATACATTACTTTGAGCATTTAATTCACATTAACAAAACAGTTCCTGTCCAATCATTATGTGAGAACAGTACCCTTGCAAGGTGCTGTGTGCAACATCATCATCATTAAAAAGTTAAATGGGGTAACCATAGAGGGACCGGTAGTGTCGTGTGTACAATGGGGTCATCTGCATCATGTGTACCTGAAACCTTCAGAAGTCATGTGCATACCAGGATCGTGTGCCTGAGAGAGGGGTGAGGACAACAGTAGTATGTTGTGATGCAAGTTAAAAAGGTTACATGTGTTCAGTTGACACGTGTGTGAAATGGACAGCTATGTATGGGGCAAAAGATGTTCTGGGAACAGACTGGCCTTTTGTTTCCATTTTTGCAAGGTGAGAGTGGGATGTTGGGGAAGGAGAGTAGGTATGCTCATGCAGGATAGGTTGGGTGGGATGACAGACAAGACAGCATACAGGAGCGGTATATGACACATGTGGGGGGATACACCTTGGATGGGGAGGGGTGTTTGGCAGTCACAAGCCCATGAGCCCCCAAATGGAAACAGTGTGACGGAGGTCCCCACCCATGGGCAGCCACCACTGCACCTTCACAGCCGCAAATGTGGCTGTGCTGGGGGCTGTCTAGGAAAGGCAGGCTCACCCTCTAAATGTGACACTCTGCCCTTGAGCTGGTGTAGCTGGCCTCGAAACCCCTTATTGAGCCCCCTACGCACCATGGCCTGGACTGTACGATGGCCGAAAAGTTCCTGTCTGGACCTGCTCCCAGGGGGGGGCAAGCCCCATTCTCAGTGGCGTTTCCAACAGAAGGTGGTACAGAGCCAACAGAGGTGGAGGTCCAAGGCTGGGCCCCAGACATGCTGGTGCCCGGTGCCATGGCCAGCAGAAGTGGGACAGGTGGTTCCGCCAGGACCTCCAATCCCATACAGCCTACAGTGTTGCAGTTTTAACACAGATAAAGCTTAGTAATAGTCAACAGCATTCAGGATTACTTATAACAGCATGCATAGATATTACCATCAACCCAAGACAACAGATGTCATACATCTGCAGAGGGAGCACAACACATGCATATATACTGCATGATATCTGTCCAAAGCGTAGATGACTTCTGAATGCAGCTATTAACAGTGGCCCACTACTGGCATGTCACTGTGATAACCTCAGACAGTGAGTGTCATACCACTATTTCATGTGATGTATGTCCAATCAGAGATGCAATGGCAGTAACACTCATCATTGTCACCATGTACTGACTGCAATCCTCACACTATGCTTCTGCAGTTCACATATGTGTGTTCTGTGAGTAACACAAGAAACAAATGGTTCCACACACTGACTAGTCCACAGATGACCCTACAGATGGGGGTTTCCTCACAAACAGAGCACTGTCTTGGCAGTTATTAAAACATGCAGACTAGCCATTACCACACATAACTTGTTAAATTGGCAGTAGTCTGAATGAAGCATAGCTACACTTACATGCTGTAGTCATGTCTGGCACATCTCCCTCCTGTCCTTTGGCTATTTTCCACTGTTTATGTCATTTGAGGAATATCCAGATTTCATCTGTGATGCTGTTTACCAAATACAAGAGTCAGGTTCCACTCACAGCAACTGTCATGGGCAAACACCAACATGATGTTCCTAGATATTGTACTGTGTTTTTATGCAATTGGCTATGTGAATGTCATCACAGCTGTTCCACATGCAATCAGCTAGAGGAGGACTGCAATAGCTGCAGAGGCCATCACCTGATCATAACCATCACTTACAAAACACAAGCTGCTGCTGAGCAGGTGTACATCTCCACATCCACCAGAGTGTGTGTGTGAGGGACAGACAGAGGCAAAGTACATCAAAGAAGGGCTGGGAGACTAAAACCTAAGCATCGCCAGTCACACATCTACCAGTAAAGGGGTTCAAACCCCTGACTGACTAGCCATTACTATTACAAGTGCATGCAGTTACTCCATGTGCCACACAGCTGAAATGTTGGTGTGCTGTAAGAACATATATGTGTGCTGGTGAGCGACATCTGCAACAGAGATATAGTAGACATACATTAGGTGTAAGCACACAAGGCTGTAGAATGAACAGATATCATTGTCAAGACAGCCACACTCTCTAAGGGACTGAGGCACATTGGCACGCTTTGGCAGGCTCACAAATATACTTCCTAACTACTTAGTTTGACACACTACAGTAATACACAGGTATTACATGCACTGCAGGGGTTATCCTGAAGTTCTATGGGCTAGGGCATGTGAACATGTCTGACATCAGTCAGTATGCCAATGGGAGTTAAACTGGGTGTGACTGTGGTTGGGAACATCATACCCCACATGCAGACACAAGGTGCCAGTATTGACATGCATGTGTGCATTGCTTCATGGGTGTGTAGTGGCTGGCTGTGCAAGATGGCTGTACAAGGCTGGGTGAGGGGTAATCCTTGGCATCAGTCCACCTGACAATGGTCTGCAGTGTGGTTCAGGGGTGTAGTGTCTTCAATGTCTCACACAGATGGGTATTATATTAACTGTCCTGTCATCCTGGTTACCATTGTGTGTGGCCATTGCTTTGCAATGCATGCCATGTCTGTGTTTGATAGCCCTTGACATGGACATTGCCTGGGATGTGCACGTCCCACATTAATGTACAGTGACATGTTTAAGTGTACCTGGTTTGCCTGGCACATGCTGTGTACACAGACTGTTATCATCAGATGTGCCAATCCTGGCCTGGTGTGGCAGGACCTCCTAATAGACAGCAGGTTGACCCTGCACCTGCACTGATAGCATGATACAGGTATTCCCTGGTGTCAGTGGCATCTGTCCATACAGACCATGTGTGTAAGGCATTGTATGTCCTTTGTGGATCACATTTGATGGCACCATATATGTTGCAGGCGTCCAGTGGGAACATAGCAAAGGCACATTGTCTGCAATTATGTGCCTATTGTACTGGTGGGCACGGTGCCATGCCCTCTGCAGCCCACTGCATTCTCACCATGCCTACTGTCTGTCAACAATGTGCAGGGTAATAGCAACACAGCGGGATTTTCTAGGCAAGTGTGCTTGTGTATGACACACGGGTTCAGACCGTATTCTGGGTAATAGTAGGGTTGCTTACTTTGTTTACCAGGCCTTTTGCCAGATGTAGGGGTATGGCTTGCCAACAGTCTCTTGGCTGATTGAAATCTGTAATCCCCATGAGGTGGACATTGTGACATATAATATGGCCACCATATAGGAAAACTACTCCTCAATATGTCCAGTGGTTAGACACAGCCACCTCCACACAGGCTCTGACTGTCAAACACACAATCACACGCATGCCATGTCTTGGAATAGAACTCCAACCTAAATAGTTTATCACACTACAGCATTGCACAGTTATAGCATGCGTTACGGAGATTACTGGGCTAACCCATCCCCAAAGGTGTATTTCACAAGGAATGACATCAGCAGGGTTACCAAAGTAGGGCAATTCGAATTTCCTGCAAGTGAGTATCCCAAAATGCATTGCTCACAAAACAGACAGTGAGACACACACAACACATCCACAATTGACATGTGTGGGTATAGAACCCATGACCAAGATTTATATCACACTACTGCATGGAGATGTTTTAGGATGCACCACGAGGATTACTAGGGAACTCTTTCCCCAGAGGTTTATTTGACAAGGAATGACATCAGCAGGATCACCCACACAGGGCATTGTAAATGTCCTGCGAGTGAGTAGCCTATAATGCATTGCTCCCTACACAGACATTGAAACACACAGAAAACATACATAACTGCCATGGTTGTGGATGGAACCCTACCACAGTTCTAAATCACACTCCAGCAATACGCAGTTACCCGACTCGCTACAGAGATTACTGGGTTACAGCAGTCCCAGAGTTGTATTTCTAGGTGGGTGACATCAGCACCCTTGCCAAAGTTGGTTAGGTGAATTGTAAGGAGTGTGCATACTCTTAAAATCATTATTCCCTTCTCAGGCATACAGACACACACACACACCCACACAGTTGGCAAGTCTGGGATTAGAACACCTACCAAACTAGTTTATCACACTACAGCATTACGCAGTTACAGGACATGCTACAGAAACTACTGGGTTAAAGCTGTCCCAGAGGTGTATTTCTAGGTGGGTGACATCAGCACCCTTGCCAAAGTTGAGTATGTGAATTGTAAGGAGTGTGCATACTCTAAAAAGCGTTGTTCCCTTCTCAAGCAGACACACACACACACACACACACACACACACACACACACACACACACACACACACACAGAGTTGGTAAGACTGGGATTAGAACACCTACCAAACTAGTTTTCAACACTGTAGCATTACGCAGTTATAGCATGTGCTACAGAAATTACTGGGTTACAGCAGTCCCAGAGGTGTATTTCTAGGTGGGTGACATCAGCACCCTTGCCAAAGTTGAGTATGTGAATTGTAAGGAGTGTGCATACTCTAAAAAGCACAGTTCTCTTCTCAGGCAGGTAGACACACACAGTTGGTAAGTCTGGGATTAGAACATCTACCAAACTAGTTTATCACACTATAGCATTATGCAGTTACAGAACGTGCTACAGAAATTACTGGGTTACAGCAATCCCAGAGGTGTATTTCTAGGTGGGTGGCATCAGCACCCTTGCCAAAGTTGAGTATGTGAATTGTAAGGAGTGTGCATACTCTAAAAAGCATTGCTTCCTTCTCAGGCAGACAGACACACACACACACACACACACACACACACACACACACACACACACACACACACACACACACACACACACAGTTGGCAAGTCAGAGATTAGAACACCTAACAAAATAGTTTATCACACTACAGCATTACACACTTACAGGAAACACTACAGAGATTACTGGGTTACAGCACTCCCATAGGTGTATGTCTAGGTGGGAGACATCAGCAGGATTGCCAAAGAAGGGCATTTCAAGTGTACTGCGATTTGCACATGTCTTTTACCTGTGTGTACCAGCTGCATGCTGTCGCGAAAACACATTTACACCCGCTTACAACTGCCTTATTCAGTCCTAAATTACATTATCAACAACCCTTGCAGGTCCTGAACCCTGGACCATGCACACCAAGGTCACTGGACCTACCACTAAGCCATCTGGGTTGTATACATGTTTAATGTTTTTTATAATACACATTTTACTACAGGTATTCCACAGTGCTGAAAACAAATGGGAGTCACTTTGTGTACATATGTACAGTACCTTTGAATGTACTGTACTCTGTGAACCAACAAAGACAAGTCTACATATGTAGAACTGTTATAACTAAATACTAAATACATATATGCACTTACAGGATGTCTACACACACACACACACACACACACACACACACACACACACACACACACACACATATATATATACATATATATATGCACACACACACACAGCTATAGCCATATATATATATATATATATATATATATATATATATATATACATGCATAAACACACAGCAAGCCTTTATTAAACCAAATAATTTTATAATAAACCTTTACAAA
>NC_056727.1:581720780-581747492 GCF_019279795.1 Protopterus annectens | reverse complement strand
AAAGATTATACATACACACACACACACACACATATAAATATATATATATGGGCATTTTGGGACATGTATGCATATATGTGTGTGTGTGTGTGTATGTGTGTGTGTGTGTGTGTGTGTGTGTGTGTGTGTGTGTGTGTGTGTGTAGATATATATATATATATATATATATATATATATATATATATATGTGTGTGTCTGTGTATGTGTGTGTGTGTGTGTGTGTGTGTGTGTGTGTGTGTGTGTGTGTATAGATAGATATGACATTCAATAGCTTTAATACCTAACAAAGAAACTTTTAAATAAAATGGAAAAAAATGTTTACTTCTTTATTATGGTATCCTAAAAGATTGAGGAATTAGCCATACAAATCATTTCTTCAAGATGTATGGGGTATCCTGATATTAGCTTTCCAGATGTAGAATCTTATTTTATTGCTGCTAGTTTTAACTCTGTTGTACTCTGGGTAGACTCAACTTACACTAGTCAATGGTAAACCATCCAGGAGCAGATTATATTAAATTCTTATATGTTTATTAATAGTATAGATGGCTCCATTTACAGTGAGCTCTGCACACAATTGTGTACTGCCTTTGAGGTTGTAGACATAGCTAAAGAATGCTTTATCGTTGTTCTTGGCCTGGGAGGCCAAGCTTACCTCAAATTTGGCTTTGGTAGACTTTATTTGCCCTCTGAGATGATTGTTTAGTTTAATGAGAGTGCTTTTATCCTGCTTGTTCTTTAACTAGATCAAAAATACTAATGATTGTTCCACTTCCTGTATCTGTAGCCAAAGAAAAAAAATGTATTGGCTCTCTTGGCAGTTGCGAGAAAAGTTATTGTAAACAACTGGAAATCAAACTCAGTTCCTACATTCAAATAAGTTTTAAATTTAACAGCAATACTATTTACAACTGTAAAAGAAGAGATCAGAATAAGATCTATAAAACATACTAAGACTATTAGTGGTTACGATAAACTTGAAATGTTGCTTGAAATACCATGACTTTTAATGTGTTAATTGTATAAGATTACATTGATGATTCAATGTATTCCTATCATTGTATAACAATATATGATGCTCTTCATATATATATATATATATATATATATATATATATATATATATATATATATATGGTTCCCTATCAGAAGCCTGAAACACTATAAGCCTGAAAGTCAAAATCCTGAAAACTATAGACTGAAAATGCAAAATCTCGAAATCTCGAAAATGCAAAATCCTGAAACTCAAAATCCTGAAAACACATAATGGACATACTGACGTCATTGTGGCTTTGCTATTGTTAGCAACCTGTGGTGTTAGGGTCATGTGTTTGGGATTCTAGGTAAGTGTCTGATTTGGTTTTATTGAGTTAGGGTTAGGGGGCGGCTAGAAGGAAGTTTGAGTTAAAGGCGCGCAGGTTAGGTATGTATGCAATAGTGACAAATATTGGAGGTTAGCTGGTTTGGTGAAGGTTAGGGTTAGAGGCAGCGGGTCAGGTGAGTGTACGTGGTAAGTGAAAGCGGACCCAGGGTTAGGGTTAGGGTCAGGGTCAGTTGGTAGATATTAGTGTCTTTATAGTGACATATTAGCATTATTTGTGTTTTCAGGATTTTGAGTTTCAGGCTTCTAATAGGGAACCATATATATATATATATATATATATATATATATATATAGTAAATATGCTAAATTAATAAAAAAAAAATTAAAAATAATTTCTTTGCATGATGCTGCTTTATTTTTTTTTACTTAATTGACTTGATGAACCAGACAATAATTTAGAATCTTGTCACAATGTTCTGGAACCCTATGTAGAATGTCATTTTCTCACTCATAGTATTCACAAAATTCTTTTGTCCTACATCAGTGCCTTGAAGAACTTGCCTGCTTACACTTTTGGCATTATTTTTGGGTTAACATTTGACAGGTATAAACTCAAACATTATAAAATGAAAATATGGCAATTTACTACTATAACTTACACTCTGTGTTAGTTGGAATAGACTCTTCTAAATGTTTATGAATACTGTGTCTAATATTTTTGAATCTGTAGCTGGAAAACAGGGACTGTACCATTAATGGTCAGGATTCACAAAGCCTCCATGTAAGAGTTACAAGTCTTACACGGAGGCTGCAGTTAAATGGTGTGATGTCAGCATGCCATGCATATTCATGAGGGCATGCTGACTCACACCAAACTAACTAGTCCGTAAAAGTAGGGAGTGTCCAGGCGTCCTGCAAATGGACACCCCAGAAGAGTAACATCTTTGTTCCCAAGTAAACCCCCACGACAGAGTCCGCGTAAATGTCAACAAGCACAACACAACACATGCCCCCACAGACTATAAACATAAAATGTAAAAATTAACATGTCATATTTTTTGTATGAGTTTGAAAGATGTTTGCCCGTGATTGCGCTTTGTTTATGCCGGGGTACGCATGCCCGCTTAGCCACAGTTAGCAGTCAGTGGAAAAGCATATAAGATCTAAATATGCAAAGTAAGCCAAGAAGCAATAGCGTAGATATATATAGATATATATATCTAAGCAATAGCGTAGTGGTAGAGACATCGGTTGAAGAGGAGGCAGTCATGGTTCGAGCCCCCACAACATCAATTTTTATTTTTAGTGAAATAAGCACGAAACAATTCCCTGACATATATGTGCATATATAAAATTATATTTTATGTAAAATGTAATGAAATGGGCCATGTATTTTGAAGAAATGTGTGATAATAAAAAAAAAATGTCAGAAGTGCCTATAGCTGAGCTACACTCTAACAAGCTGAGTATATCTGCCCGTAGGTGAGCAGTGGTTTAACAGGTGTAAAATGAGTGCCCGGGGTTGAGCAGTGTTTTAACACACTGAAACTATGTGCCCATAGTTGAGCTGAGTGTAATATGCGTGCTGACAGCCAAATGATGCGTAAACCAGCATAATCCATTTGCGCGGAGCTGCTCACCATGCCAACAAGCTAACCGGCGGGCAACGTTGAGCAAGCTGTATCAAAACTGCACACACACAGACACACCTCCTAGCCTGTGTAGACAGTCATAAAATAAAAAAGCAATGGCCAGGCTCGAACTCAAGATACCAAGCACCATAGTCAAAGTACTGAACCACTAAGCCATGACAGTTGAACTTAGAAATGCAGTAATAGCATATATATAGGAATGAATGGAAAGATAAGCATGACAAATCAGGTTTTGTGAAGCTGATACATTTCCAAAATGGCCAATCAGAGATAAGTGCGGGCAAAACGGCATATATAAGCCCCATAGGAGGGAATACACAGCATAACTGATTGTGGAATTGATTTGCAGTCAGGATGGCAGGTGTAGAAGAGGGTAGTTGCTTCCGAGCACAGAGGTGGGGCATTGAGGAGTCCAAATATATGGTTTGGCTCCTCGTCCATGATCATGAGGCCCAACTCATGCAGGGCCAGGTCATGTGGGGAGCATACAAGGCTGAGGCGTGGGACCGGTTGGCACATGATCTCACCAGTGCCACAGGAATACCAAGGACTGGTGAACAGGTCCATCACCACCATGTGGACCTGAAGAGACAGAAGAAGGACCAACTGAACCGTTGGATCCAGGAGGCCCGGCAAATGCCCAACGCCCCACTACTGAGTAAGTTACATGTAATTATTTATGTAAGAAATTAACCTAGCTGATATTATGGAGATGTGTATTCCAATATTACTTAATTTATATTACAGCTGCAGGTGTCTGTTCCATGAACCATCGAGCCCATACCGATAGGCTTGTGCGGTTGAGCCACCAGGCAGGTTAGTAATTCTCTCCCTGTAACTGTTAAAAAATATAAGTATGACAGCTTGCAAAAGAGTGCAGTGTAGTCACTTATTAATAAAAAGTGCAAGTAACAGTGTAAGAGAGATTCTGCTAGTACTGTGAGTTTACCTAAGTGTGATGCAGCCTGGAATCGAAAAATAAAAATGAAACAAGTCTGAAATAAAGATGTTCCACCTGTAATATAATAGTACATAACCTGCAGCAGGCTGTAAATTACAGCTACACAAGCTGAGTAAAACGCATGTGTGAAATATATCCCTGTTTAAAATCTGAAACATGACACAAGTGAGACTGTTAGAAAGGATTGTTGTAACCAAGTAAAACATGTCAATAAAGCCTAGAATTAAGTACCATCCTGAATTGTAAAAATAAAACAAGTGAGAGTGTGAGAAAATTATGAATCCACCAATAAAGTTGTAATAACTCCGAATAAAGTATACTGCAGTCAGTACAGAATGAAATGAATGTGACAGGCACAACCAAACAGTGAAATGTGTGGAATAAAGTACTGAAGCTGGAATGTGTGTCCCACAATTTGGATATGTTGCTGTATGTTTGCAATATGCAGATAGTATGGTTGTATGAAATACCAAACATCCACAGTTGTCTAGAGCCATATAAAGCAAATGTAGCAGGATGTTGTAGCTGAACACAGCCAGATATGAATGCGTATGAATAAAAATGCAATGTATATTAATGTAGCAGTAACATTCCCATCGCCAATATGCATAAGTTTACATGTTACATGTCTTGTCTGTTAACCTCCCCAACCTACCTCCCCAGCTATACTGACTTCCTGTACCTGACATACCACTCTCACCTGAAAAAAAAAGGGCACTCTGTACCGACAAAAAAATTACGCCCCATACATAGCTGCCCATTTTGCACACAAGTCTGCTGGACATGTAAACTGGCAATTACAATTGGCTGTGCAACAAATACTGTTGTCCTCACACCTCTCTCAGGGGTAGAAGGTTTCAAATTTCACACCAAATTACAAACATATGCACAGCTGTTGCTGATGAAGTAATGGGCAGCTATGGGCCTTTCCTACATCCCTCCTGCAAAACCCGAGCTTGTTTTCCTACTGTCTTACCCTCTTTGTGCCCCCTTTTTCACCACTTTCCTATATTCCCATTTTCTTTTCTTTAAAAGAAATTAGCGCGGGTGTGCGTGAGAGTAAGCACTTTTAAGCAGTAGTAAGTGGGTGTAACTAGCACTGTGCGCTTAAGCGTATGCGGCTAAGCTAAGTGGCAGTGCACATGCGTGAGCTCCACGCCAAACCAGCTAACTCCGTATAACTGCTTAAAAGTGGCTTAGTCACTCTGAATGACAAGGCCTGTAGTTTGCTCAGCAGCAAAATAAAATACCTCTGTCAGTCTCAAACCCAGGACCTTGCAAACACTAGTCTGCGTGACTTACCACTAAGCCATGACTGCTATACAAGAACATTTTGTTGAAATAAATATATCATGAAATAGTAGGAATTAATGTAAAGGGAATATAGCAAGTCTAGTACACAAAGCATGTCATGTATATTTACTGTAACATCTAGATATATATACTAAGTGAGGCACATGTGTGCAGATGTATTGCAACAGGTGCCTGGTGACAAAGGCATGGAGTGAGCACCATTGTGGACACTGGAGTACCATACCCCATTCCAAAACACTGACACCAGTAACCACCACATATGTGCATGCCTGCCCACCACTGCATGTGTCGGGGGGAACAGGGGCAACAAGTTTACAATAGGCTCCCCATTGATATACACAGTGGCACACTAGTCCTGTAATACCTGTACATGGAATGTGTCAGCAGACATGGTGTGTCAGCTATGGACATGTAGGTCACTGTACCCCTCTACACCCCACAATGTCCTACACGGTATGTACCTCCCATGACAGCTACAGATATGGAGAAGGACACAGACATCGTATAACTGTGTCAATGCACTCAAACACATTATCTATGCAGAGTGACTGACAAGACCACAGAGCGCACCCAGACTACCTACATAGAGGTTACCACTGCTGGATATAAATAGTTAGGTCACACCCATGACAGTTGTCCAACAACCATGGTAACACCTCCAACATCCACAACCCAAATTACCTATGTCTGTCGTCCTTGTCACCGCAGTAAAGAGCACATGGTGGAGGTACAGGTCCCTACCCACAGATAAGACATACCCTGGAGTAAACCACACAGCATTAAGAAGCAAGGCTCCCCATGAGTAGATGTCAGACTTACCCCTACTGAATGTTATGCAGATAGGTAATATGCCATATGAGTTACCCTGTGTAACTGTTTGACAGGAGCAGGTACGATCACATCACATGTGTCACAAGGGGCAGGGTAGCATAACAGTGTGCTGCTGTAGGCCCAGGGCCAATAACATAGTACCTACCTAAGACACAATGCACACCCACGAACCCATTGTAAACCAAATATGTGAGGTGGAATGAGTGTGACAGTGACTAGGTGCATGTTATGTACTGGTGTGATTGCTCACCATGACTGTCTATCTGTCATGGTAGTGTGTGTCCTTGGTGTGAGGCCAGAGACAGATGTGTGAGGTATTGCAATCAAAACATACTACATTGCCATATGTTGTGCTGTGTTTCCCTGTATGTGCTGTGGTGTAGGTAGGGTTATGGCAAGTAGGAGTAGTGTGCATTACCAGTGAAATATGTAATGTGCACTGCATGCAGTGCATGGGTTGATAATGTTCCCCATACAGTACCTTGATACCAACCCCCAGTGTGAGGTTGTGCATTGGACCTGAACCAGTGTGCTGACTGCTGCAGTATACTAGTCTGTCATAAGGAGTGTGCCAGGTAGTGTTGCACAGTTGTCGGCTGAGCACTGGTATATGGTCATTTACATGTGTATCCCCCAATAGACAGACAGATGCTATATATGGGGGTTAAGTTATATCGCTACAGCCGAATATTATGTGTATTATGTTTGCCATATTTTGCTGACCTATATTGCTGACATATTTTTCTTCTCCTTTTCAGGGCTATGGTTCACGAGCGAAACCCTGTGTACTCCGCTGTGGAGGAGGAAGAGCTACACCAGAGCCTGGTGTGGGATTTTGCAATACTCTTTTCCCACACCAGCCAGAACCAGCAGGAGAGTGCTGCACTTTGGCAAGACCTGGTCCATCGGGTAAATGACATAGGCACACATAACCGGACATATGAGCAGGTACGCCATCACTGCAGTGATTTAATTAGAAATGTCCATCAGCGTGCTTTGGATATCCACAGGCAACAGCTTGCCACAGGTGGTGGGGTGGCTAGACATCCCCCCCTCACCAGACTGGAGGGACTACTCCTAAGTGTTGTGGCTCCAGCCCAACTGCAACAACAGCAGCAGCATACATGCGTAATGATGGAGGCTGGAGCCACCCAGCAGCAGGACACGGAGCGTGCAGGTAACATGCCATGTGTATAGTTGACTTTCTGTACACTGTTAGTTTATGCATGTGTGAGGTGTGTCCTCGGTTTGTAGCTGTTATCTTGGTAATTATTGTGCAAGAGTGATATTCTCAATATCAGCAGTAGACTTGTGGAAGCCAACTGTTTCACTACTGAACTGTATCATACTCACAGTATCAATGGCACAGTTGTGCCCACTGACAATAAATGTCTCATTTCTGCAGGTCCCTCTGGTGTAACAGCAAGGCAGCCTATCCATGCTGGTGAGTGAGTAATAACAATACCTTCAATACTCTTGATACTAATAGTAATAATAGGCTGAAGCAGTAGTGCTATGTGTTTGATTGCAGGTGTGTTTGTGTCTGTGTGTTGATATCTCATATACTGAGGAGAGTGCATGTGTGCATGTATGCATGTGTGCATGTGTGCATGTGCCCATGTGTGCATGTGTGCATGTGTGTATCAGTGGTGACATTGTGTACACATTGTAAACTGTGTTTCCTGTCTTACTCCCACAGGTTCTGGTGCTGCTCTGGTGTTGTGCAGCAGGGAACCTGAATCAGCTGCCGTGGATAGTGATAATGATGATACCTGTGTAATGGCACAGGGAGGTGTGGTGTGGTCTGTCGTTGGTCAGCCAATTGACAGTACACAGCTGTTGACCCCGTCAATGTGCACAGTCATCCTGCCAATACATCCTTTGTCACCAATGTCCCTAGGTGATGGATAGGATACAGTGGGCATTGACCAGGGTAATGTGGTATCGGTGGCACATGCATCCCCACACAGTAGCCATGGCCAGGGTCCTGTCTTGGTACCACACAGGCAGATGTCCAGGGGTTCTCGTGGGAGCATCCATGGGCGTACTGCCCCTGTCAGACATGCCAACAGAGGTCTTTCAACCTCAGCTATGTTTCGGGCTGTAATGCAGGCACAGTCACGTATGGAATGGTACACCAGACAGTGTCTGAGGGAGCTGAGAGAATGCTGCACAGCTATGAGTGACAGTATGCGTAATGTTGCAGCTGACATCCGTAATTTCACCGAGGTCATTCACAGACGTTGGGGGGACACATTAGATCTGTTCCACAACTACATGTCCATGAGCCAGGGCAATGGTGGATGGTTGAGGTGTTGACGTGGGCGTATGCCAGCAACAGCAGCAGCTGGCAGCCGTCATGGATGACAACAGGCCTGCGGCCGCTCCCATAGTGCCAGCAGCAGCCCCAGCAATGCTGGGTCTGTGCTGTCATCAGACCGCCCAGGAGACCACGTGCATGTGGCTCTGGACAGTCCCAACAGGGACCTGTCTCCAGTCACCAACCACCTGCTTCTGATGACAGTACCCAGTCTGGCCTAGTACCTGATACTGTCTGTAGCACCCCTGCCAGGCACAGGTACCATGTCCGTGGCCAGAGACAGTGATCTGTATGACCTGGCAGGTACAGTCTGTGGCTGTCCACAAACACCTGTATATGGCAGCCATGAGGTGGAACTGTGTGCATGCATACACACATGCGAATTTATAACACCTAGGGCTACCGCATACACGTGCTCACTGCATCAACTTTGCCCCATCTTGTACTGCTGTCCTTCACCAACACACACACACACAGACATGTCAATTGGTTGTATCAGTGGCAGACTCAGGCATACCAAGTACACACACTGTGCATATGATGAAACTGTGCCATCTCCTGCATTCTGTAACATCGGTGCAGGAACAGGTTAACATGGTGCTGATGCACAGGGTGACCACATAGAAGTGTAGTAATAGTATCATGTTGTCAACAGTACAGTGCAATGATATCATTGTGGGTATATCCCAGCATGCCTGTTGCAATTACAGTATGAATGTCATTGTATTGTTTTGCACACCCATAATAATTATCATAGTGTAATGTCTGCACATCTTTGCATACTGGTGGTGAGGCTGTCAACAGAAGGCCACCTACATAGGTAGCACAGGGGATAAGAAAATGTAAGTACTGATACTCAATGATGGACATGTCAACTGCAAGTTGCATGCTGTCCACACATGACTCTGCAATGAGGATGTTTGAGGATGTTGATATCTGTGCAGTAATGCACAACAGGTCCAAGACTCACAAGAGAACCCTAGCACTACAAGGTCATACCTCGTACCATGCATGACAGCCACAAAACACAGAACTAACTATGACTGGAGGGAGAGTCTCCATACATGTCAAGGATACTGTGGTGCCAGGACTGGTAGCATATATCCTACAAAGTTTGGAACTGCTGAGTGAGGGTTCATTGTCTGTTATTCGAAATGTGTATTAGTTTAGGTATGAGCACTTGGGTTTCAGGCCAGTTATTCTACATTACGAAGGTGCATGGTCTGTACCCTTTTGGAGGAGGGGCTGGACACAGCCCGTCTGACCTGTGACTTTTTGGGTACAGGCTTATAGTGCCTGCATATATGCACTGTTACCTACTGGAAGTTGTACAACTTGTTTGTTGTAGCATAGTCTAGATCCAGGCCTGCTGACTGTAGCTTTGTCGGTATGCATGTTTGCTTGATATGTCCCTGAAACACTGATTCCACCTGCAATGCAGATTTACAGCACCTCTGCGGATCCCTAGTGACATCTGTATTGCTTACTGTACTGATGTCCATGTCTCACTTCTCAAAAAAAACAGATGACAGTTGAATAAAACACACCTTTATAAAACACAGAGCTTTCGGGAAACACCCTTTCTCAATGATTAACATAAGGTTCATTAAAACATTCATTTAAATACACCCAAAAAGACATCACATGACCCGCAGCCAAGGTCATCTGACAAAAAGTTCAATTAAAATAAAACATGCAATTATTTAATACATATAATTATACGTCTGACAGCTGATGTATATCCAGGTTTAAACACAGCCGTTTCTCTGAAACCTATATTGGTTAAAATACAACAAACCAAACTAAAATAAAATGATGTTCATAACTATATATGTACATGAGAAGTTTTATATGTATTAAATAATTGCATGTTTTATTTTAATTGATTTTTTTGTCAGATGACCTTGGCTGCGGGTCATGTGATGTCTTTTTGGGTGTATTTAAATGAATGTTTTAATGAACCTTATGTTAATCATTGAGAAAGGGTGTTTCCCGAAAGCTCTGTGTTTTATAAAGGTGTGTTTTATTCAACTGTCGTCTGTTTTTTTTGTCCATGTCTCACTTGACAGAACGTCACTGTTTGTCCTGTTTGCATGTAAGTTGCCTGTAACACATTGCATATGACTTACCTGGCATTTGCTCATGGAAGCATTTATATATGCCAGCACTAACAAATCAAGAGCACTACACCCTCACACACTCACCTTGAGTACCTTGTTCCCCATTGGCCCTATGTGTTGTTACTTATTATGGGATTCACAATACTATGGTAGCATGTGCAAAGGTCACTTGTCAATCTCCTCTCTGGTCCAGTTTGTGAATCTGTGAGTCATGTGGTAATGTTACAGCTGCCTCATGTACACAGACAATCCTCTCCCCTTCCCATAAACGTACAACACATGTGAGAGATGCAACCACATAGCCAAACTGGGGGCTAAGCTCTAACTCAGTACTGGCATACCCTGTCAGGTGGAGTGGGATACTACAGTGAATACAATACCAGTCTCACATAGACCTGCCACGACAGCAATCCAAACACAGAAACACACAGGAACATTCTTGGAGTCTCAGAATAGCATCCGGCCTGAGCAGCAGACACCTGCGAAGCAGACACACAAGCAAACGTTACGCCAGAACAGAGCATGTGCAACATATAGCTCACAAAGTCTGTGTGCCAAACAGTCACAGCCCATACGGCTTAACAACACACCTGCTACAGTTGTAATAGGTATCTCTATCGTTAGGTACACTGCAGTCCCGCTCACCAGGCTGAACAAGGAGAAGGTCACGGTGAGATGCCCGTCAGGCAGTATGATCCACCACATAACACAAGCATACAGGTCACTCCAAGGCATGTACAAATATGACTCAGTCATTGTCCGTTCCAGTGTGAATGACCTGTGACGTACCTCCCTGGACTACATGATAGGGGACATAGAGGGGCTCTCTGAGCAGCATGTGGCACAGGCTGGTATGACCCTGACCTTGAGTAGCATCTTACCCTCACCAAGAATGCTGCCACAATATGTAGATAGGATGATCAATTTCTACAATTGCCGTATGTTTTGGTGACATTCAAAGGGGATCCAATGCCTGTCAGCATGGCATTACATGCTAAACAAGCCATGTTGCTTTGCTAGGGACAGCTTGCACCTGTCACCCATGGGCCGTTGTATATTGGCAGAGGCTCTTGCTACACACATAGTGCCTTTTTATGCAAGGCTCAAATTACATAGCCACCTACACAGGTATCAAACGGGATAGGACACTAATAGTAATGCTACTCAACGCCAGCAGTGTAAACCTCAGGATGCATGCAGTGGACACTGTCCTTATCATGGAGAACAGCAATATCCATGCAGTAACAGACTCCTGGTACAAGGCTCCCAGGTGCACCCCAGCACTGCCAGGTCATACCTCATACCATGCTTGTCGTCCCCTAAACATGCACCAAACCAGAACAGGGGGGATGTATCCAAAGGCACCACAGATACACACACCTCCAGGTTGGTGGCACAGCACAAAGCATCAGAGCCTATCCATGTGCAACTAACAGTGAGTTAGACTGCCTTCAGGTTCATAGCCTGGCACACACCACCCTCCTATACCCAGGAAACCCACTTGGTCTTCCTGACAACACTGGGAATATGACGGTCTCTACAAACACCATTATATGAGTGGACTGCAACTACCCAAACATAGAGTGTGAGCATTGCTCTAGCTCCAAGACCCTAGCTGAAAGGTTCCTAGCATTCATTCACTGAATTGCTATGGAACAACTTGTTACCACTCCCACAAGAGGTGGACACATGCTGCACCTGTTCATCAACAACATGTGGACTATATGCTCCAGACCAGTCGTGTTTCCCTCGCTGGTAGGATGACACCATATACAACTCACACTGTATATGCACATACCATATGCAGCCCCTGCACAGAACACCACAGTCATACAGATGTCTAATGCAGATTCCATGTATTCACATGAGGCAGGCTTCAGACATGGGAACTATTGAAGGTCACAGGTGCATATGTGTATGTGGCATACACATACATCATGTGTGCATTGACATTACTGATATGATCTATGTCGTGCAATATTGGAAACAACACCCCACACACATGGACAAACTGTGTGACAAAAACACACATGGCATTTGTAGGATACAAACCCCTACCTAACTGTGTTATGACACTTGTGAGAGACACAGTAGCAGAGCATGCTATTTGCATTACTGGGAGGCTTGCTTTCTCCTGCTGTACTTATAGGGTGCTGACATCATCAGTGTTTAGACAGTGGAAAATGCAGCATGTGGTGTGTTGTACTAGTTGCCAAAAGGGACATTTCTCTTACACATAGAATTTCACACACACTACCCCCCCCCCCTCCATACACACACCACACATTGAGCACTTGCAGGAATCAAACCCCTACCTAACTATGTTATGACACTTGTGAGAGATGCAATAGCAGAGTGTGTTTTGTATTACTGGGAGGTTTGTTTTCTCCTGCTGTACTTGTAGGGTGCTGACATCATCAGTATTTAGACAGTGGAATATGCAGCATGTGGTGTGTTGTACTAGTTGCCAAAAGGGACATTTCTCTTGCACTTAGAATTGCACACACACTACTACCCCCCCCCTCCATATACACACCACACACGGAGCACTTGCAGGAATCAAACCACTACCTAACTATGTTATGACACTTGCGAGAGATGCAGTAGCAGAGTGCATTTTGTATTACTGGGAGGTTTGTTTTCTCCTGCTGTACTTGCAGGGTGCTGACATCATCAGTATTTAGACAGTGGAATATGCAGCATGTGGTGTGTTGTACTAGTTGCCAAAAGGGACATTTCTCTTGCACTTAGAATTGCACACACACTACATTTTTGCACTTGCATGAAATTGCACACACTACATTTTTTTCCACCCCTCCATACACACACCACACACTGAGCACTTGCAGGAATCAAACCCCTACCTAACTATGTTATGACACTTGTGAGAGATACAGTAGCAGAGTGCGTTTTGTATTACTGGGAGGTTTGTTTTCTCCTGCTGTACTTGTAGGGTGCTGACATCATCAGTATTTAGACAGTGGAATACGCAGCATGTGGTGTGTTGTACTAGTTGCCAAAAGGGACATTTTTCTTGCACTTAGAATTGCACACACACTACACCCCCCTCCATACACACACCACACACTGAGCACTTGCAGGAATCAAACCCCTACCTAACTATGTTATGACACTTGTGAGAGATGCAGTAGCAGAGTGCATTTTGTATTACTGGGAGGTTTGTTTTCTCCTGCTGTACTTGTAGGATGCTGACATCATCAGTATTTAGACAGTGGAATATGCAGCATGTGGTGTGTTGTACTAGTTGCCAAAAGGGACATTTCTCTTGCACTTAGAATTGCACACACACTACATTTCTCTTACACTTAGAATTGCACACACACTACTCCCCCCCCTCCATACACACACCACACACTGAGCACTTGCCGTAATCAAACCCCTACCTAACTATGTTATGACACTTGTGAGAGATGCAGTAGCAGAGTGCGTTTTGTATTACTGGGAGGTTTGTTTTCTCCTGCTGTACGTGTAGGGTGCTGACATCATCAGTATTTCGACAGTGGAATATGCAGCATGTGGTGTGTTGTACTAGTTGCCAAAAGGGACATTTTTCTTGCACTTAGAATTGCACACACACTACATTTCTCTTGCACTTAGAATTGCACACACACTACTCCCCCCTCCATACACACACCACACACTGAGCACTTGCAGTAATCAAACCCCTACCTAACTATGTTATGACACTTGTGAGAGATGCAGTAGCAGAGTGCGTTTTGTATTACTGGGAGGTTTGTTTTCTCCTGCTGTACGTGTAGGGTGCTGACATCATCAGTATTTCGACAGTGGAATATGCAGCATGTGGTGTGTTGTACTAGTTGCCAAAAGGGACATTTCTCTTGCACTTAGAATTGCACACACAGTACATTTCTCTTGCACTTAGAATTGCACGCACACTACTCCCCCCCCCCCATACACAAACCACACACTGAGCACTTGCAGGAATCAAACCCCTACCTAACTATGTTATGACACTTGTGAGAGATGCAGTAGCAGAGTTCGTTTTGTATTACTGGGAGGTTTGTTTTCTCCTGCTGTACTTGTAGGGTGCTGACATCATCAGTATTTAGACAGTGGAATATGCAGCATGTTGTGTGTTGTACTAGTTGCCAAATGGGACATTTCTCTTGCACTTAGAATTGCACACACACTACATTTCTCTTGCACTTAGATTTGCACACACACTACTCCCCACCTCCATACACACACCACACACTGAGCACTTGCAGGATTCAAACCCCTACCTATGTTATGACACTTATGAGAGACGCAGTAGCAGAGTACATTTTGTATTACTGGGAGGCTTGTTTTCTCCTGCTGTACTTATAGGGTGCTGACATCATCAGTGTTTAGACAGTGGAATATGCAGCATGTGGTGTGTTGTACTAGTTGCCAAAAGGGACATTTCTCTTACACATAGAATTGCACACACACTCCCCCCCCCCCCACATACACTAAGCACTTGCAGGATTTAAACCCCTACCTTATTATGTTATGACACTTGTGAGAGATGCAGTAGTAGAGAGCACTAATTGCATTACTGGAAGGCTTGCTTTCTCCTGCTGTACTTATAGGGTGCTGACATCATCAGTGTATAGACAGTGGAATATGCAGCATGTGGTGTGTTGTACTAGTTGCCAAAAGGGGCATTTTTCTTACGCATGGAATTGCACACACACTACCCCCCCCCCCACATACACACACACTGAGCACTTGCAGGATTCAAACCCCTACCTATGTTATAACACTTGTGAGTGACGCAGTAGTAGAGCAAGCTAATTGCATTACTGGGTGGCTCGCTTTCTCCTGCTGTACTTATAGGGTGCTGACATCATCAGTGTTTAGACAGTGGAATATGCAGCATGTGGTGTGTTGTACTAGTTGCCAAAAGGGACATTTTTCTTACACATAGAATTGCATACACACTACTCCCCCCCCCCACATACACTGAGCACTTGCAGGATTCAAAACCCTACCTAACCATGTTATGATATTTGGGGGAGACGCAGCAGCAGAGCACGCTATTTGCATAACTGGTAGGCTTGCTTTCTCCTGCTTTACTTATAGGGTGCTGATATCATCAGTGTTTAGACAGTGGAATATTCAGCATTTGGTGTGTTGTACTAGTTGCCAAAAGGGGCATTTCTCTTACACACAGAATTGCACACACACTACTCCCCCCCCCCACAGTCATACTGAGCACTTGCAGGATTCAAACCCCTACCTAACTATATTATGAAACTTGTGAGAGATACAGCAGCTGAGCACGCTATTCAAATTACTGGGTATCATTTGTGCTCCTGAAATATGTATAGTGTGCTGACATCATTATTTATGAAGAGGTATGTACATCTGTCACTATCCATCAGTAAGGGTGAGAGCATATATATGCACTAACTTCACTGAGGCACAGTGGCCTACTGTACTGTGGAGGCAGACACCAAATACACTGTGGATAGCCTTCTGTATTCCCTAGGGACAACAGCCTAGTATTGCACTCTACGGACATATGTTTACCTGTCAGATGCAAGTATCTGTTGCTCATATACTGTTTGTGGGTCTTTACTGCAATAGCTTTCCCTATCTTTATGAACAACTTGTGTACTGTGGCAGGTGAATGCATATGAGTGGGATCCAGTACTTTACTTATGTCTCTGTTGTAATTTCATTGTGTGCACTGGGCAGATTTCTGTATTGTGGGAGGTTCCTGTGTTAACACATACAAATGCCAGATATGTGTGTGAAACTGCTGAACTGCGACATGGCCTAAGTGTGTGAGCATGCCCAGTTCACAGTTTCTATGGCTTCTTGACTGACACGTCTCATTTATCTAAGTCTGTGAGCATGCCCAGTGTGAACTTTCCATATGTTGGGAATTGGGTCCACCACATTTGTGTTTGTGTGTGGACTTCATCTATATTTCACATATACAGCTGAGTGTTGGACGTCAGTTTGTGTTCTTACTGCCCAACTGCTTTGTGTCTGAACCTAACAGGCATTATGCTGTGCCTGCAGGGTTGCCATGGGATAGTATGCATACAGTTGTCAACATCCTTTCATAATGACCAAACAGTGTATTGTTGTATAGTGTACTGGTTCAGTACTTTCACTGTGGTGGACAGTATCATCGGTTTCAGTCCTATCACTGCTTGTAATATTTATAGTGAGCACACCAGACTGGTTGAGGGCCAGTTATGCAGATATGACCATGTTGCAATTTGTTCAGATATGGACAACATAGAACAGGATTGTCCGACATTGTTAATGTATTCCACAACTTGTGTGGACAGTGACAAACAATGGCCATGTGCCCTAGGCCATTTGTAATGCTAGTCAGAGAGTGTTTGTCCTTCAACACACATATTTACTGGTGTTTGACATGACATATGTCAAGGTTAGTGTGCTGTGCCTCTGTCTACCTGTGACATACAGGTGATATCCAGGGTACACCTACCATCTCCCATCCAGTCATCATGATTCCTCTGGATGACAGTCAATGAGGGACTCCCTGGATAACCTGTACTGGGGGGTTAGTCATGAGTGGAGTGAGCTTCTGGGTTATGGACCAATCAGTACAGCATGTCCTGTTTATGTCTGTACTGGGGTTCAGGCCTGTCATCTGCATAGGTCACCAACATTCAGATTTTACATGTTGACAGATGTCCATTGATTCCAGCTAGGTCATGGCTTTATACATCAGGCACAGATCACCTCCAACCAGATGGTATGGCACTGTGTGGAGCTACAGTTTGTTTAATCAGGCAACACATGGCATCTGTTACAGCTCTGAGATCCTCCTGGTGGGGTATTTGTGGGGTATTTCCAGTTGATGCAGGTGTCTGCTAAGGTACATCCCACAAGGGCCATTGTATGCAATTGTGAGGCTGCCGATGGATGACTGGAGAGGCACGATGACCTACCCTGACCTAGCTGTGCTTACCTTCATGATTAGGTGGGTATATGGTATTTTTCTGTTACCACTACAGACACATGGTTGTCACATGCAGGATATCTATCACCTTGTGTCCCCAGGTCTCTTATTGCTCCTGATGTACTTAATGGGTTAACACCTATGTGGTAATTTGTGGTCATGTACTGTGTTTCCACAGGGGATGACTATACATTATTCTGCATTTAGCTTGTTGACATGGCTGTGGCACCACTTGTCTGTTTCTATGTGGGCCTTTTGTAGGATGCTTGTGTCAGCTGGAGGGTCCGATATGGTGGGCAGTTTGTAGTCATCTGCAAACCTGTTCAGACAGTCCTTCCATGTTGGCCTATACCTATGTGACATATATATAGCATACAAGAGAGGTCCCAGGACCGTGCCTTGTGGGATGCCATTTGTACCTGGTTTGTAGTCTGACATGGCTGCAGCATGTCTGACCAGGTCAGTTCTGTCCTTGCGCTGGTTTGCAACCCATCTACTTGGATAGGGGTTTATAGTTAGGCTGGTGAGCTTATCTGTACTGAACAACTGGGGTATTGTATGGAAGGGTTTAGCAAGGTCCAGATAGGCTGTGTGAACCACATTCCCCTCATCAATGGCCTTGGTGCGTGTTTCACATGAGTCAGACATGTTTAAGGGGCAGGATCTGCCCTATGAAAGCCACACTGGGTAGGGTCCATTGTCTGTAGGTACCCAATCTCGTTATTCCTGGGATCCATGATCATCCTCTCCATTACTTTGCCAACCAAGATAGTCAGGGTTGAGGGGTGATAGTTTGCAGTATACATTCAGGCACCACCTTTGTGGTGAGGGACCACTGTTGCTGTACACTGCTCTTTGGTTACATATCCTGTGGTAAGACTGTGAGTGCACAGTAGTGCTATTTGGTGTTCCATTCTTCTTACAGTACTTGTTGGACACAACCCAGGACACCATCTGGTACCATTGATGCTGTGTGGTTTGCTTGGTAGATGCTGGCTGTTACCTCAGCATCTGCAATGTCAGGGGGCCAGCACTCTGCTGGGAAAGATATTTGGCAGTTTGGTGCTGGTGGGGAGTTTGCAAAGAATCTGTTAGTTTGGATGTTGGCAATGTGTGTGGGTGTGGTGTATTGTTTGTGATATTTGAGTACTGCAGAGCATATGTGTGGATTATCACTATGGTTCCTACCATCAGTTAGGACAGCTGTGTGATTATCCTTTGTGTCCTGCACAATTTGTATCATCATAGGTTCATAGGTTCATACTAGGCTATCTGCCCTGGCCATGATGGAGCATAGACAGACTGTGTGTGTGTCTTTCGACACCCCTTGCAATGTGCATATTATGCCCATTTGGGGTTTACTTTACTAGATGTGACACAGGGATGGCCCCCTGCGTACACCTACTATCTCCCATGCACATGACCGGATTTCTCTTGTTGTGCATGAGTGTAAAGCTCAGCCTATCATGGACTGGGATTCTGTTCCAGAGTGTAAGGAGCCTCTGGGTTATGGACCTGTCCCTCCAGCACATCCTATTTATCTATGTGTGGAGGTTCAGATATCTCACTGTGGTGTCTCTGCTGGATTTTGAGTTTCTGCAGTGGAGCATGTCCATTAATTCTGGATATTACCATTCTCCATGCTGTGGTGGGTTTGGTCTGCATGCACCTTGCAGGTTAGACTTCTGGCATTGGATAGCATTACGTCCAGGTTGTTATCCCTTGTGCTACCTATGGTGGTGGGTTTGTGTTTCCAGCCTTACCTATTCAAGGCACAGTGGGGGTGACAACAGCCTTTGCCAGTATCCACACAGCCAGGTGTGCTGAGTACATGCCATCCCTAGCAGGTGGAGCATCATGTCTTGCTCAGCATGTCATCCCAGGCTGTCAGACATTTGTTCCCCTTTGCGAACAGCAATACTTCAGCCAATTATTGTACTTGATCTTGTTGTCTTCATAGTGTGGCATCATGCTTGGTGAGGGTGAGATGTTAGGCAGGGTCTTCATGTTTGCATATACTAGATGGTGTTACATTGCTTAACACATAGCAATCATGCCTCAGGTGGTGCTGCAGGGCTGCCTATGTTGGATGCACATACTACACTCCCTGTACATGTTTGAAAGCAGGTTGTGTCATGTTAGGCGTCCCTGTTGCTATATGAGTGAGTCAGAGAGGGGTATAATTCCCAGGGTTCCTACTGAGCCAGTGTATGTGCTATGTGTTGCCTCTTTGCCAAGGCCAGGGCATACTGGGCATGTCTCCTTCTGCCTACTGGGGCAGGCTCAGGTTGTTCCTCCTCCGAGTCACGCTCTGCCTGTGATGGCCTTGGCAATGGTGGGGGGCTGTTTGTCCCGGCCCTATGCTGGTCCTGCTGCAGCTGTTTTCACAGAATCATATTATGTAGCATAGCACATACCATGACAATTTGGGTACATGTAGTTGGTGAGTACTGCAAGGCTCCACCAGATGTGTCCAGGCACCGGAACCGTGACTTGAGCAGCCCAAACACATGCTCTATTACATTTCATGTTTGTGCATGTGCCTCATTATGGCGTTCTTGTTCAGGTGTGTGTGAGTTTCTGATGGGTGTCATCAGCCATGGCTCCAGTGCATATCCAGCATCCCCCACTAAGTGACCATGTGGAATGTCCCTATTGGCAAATGTCTGGTACAGCTGCGTCAAATGCCAGATATGGGAATCATGGTAGATTCCAGGGCAGCCAGCACACACATTTATTATTATGCCCTGGGCATCACACACGACCTGGCAGTTGATGGAGGGGAAGCCCTTGTGGTTAATGTAGGCCCTACCCCACTCACCGGCTAGTGCTTTGATGCATATGTGTGTGCAGTCTATTGCACCCACTACCTCAGGGTATTCCGCTATTTGCTGGAAGAGACGCATATTGCTGGCCAATACCTCACGGGAATTCGGGAAATATACATGCTCACCGACATGTGCTGACACGGCATCCAGGAACTAGTGCAGTACCCTGGAACCTGATGCCTGTGATATCCCCATCATATCACTAGTTGGTCTCTGGAAGGCACCTGTTGCTAGTATTCTTAGGCCAACACATACCTTGGTTTCCACTGGGATGGGTTCCCCTCTGTTGGTTCTGTGTGTGAGACGTGGCCTGCACAGCTCAACAATTTGCTGCAAGAGGTCTCTGTCCACTCTATAGCGCTCCACTATCTGCAGCTCATGTAACCCCTGGTAGGTGACCCTGGGTCTGTACACTCTTCTCCGTCTCCTCACTGTGGGTTGTCTGGCAGCATTTGCATTGTCATCACCCTCAGCAAGTCTCCTATGTCTCCTTATAACAGCTATGGCAGCCCCTGGCATGTTTGGTCTCAGTGCAGCTTTTTCAGTTTTCACTTCTAATAGCTTACTCCTGACTTGCAGTGTCTCTTGAGAGAAACAAACTGCAATGCTGTTTGCAGTGTTTTAAGTGCTGAGCTGGGCTAGTATTCTGCCTGTGTAATTGCCTGCTTCTAATTGTTTTCACCTGCTAACTCTACCAGTATTCCCTGCTAGCTTTCTACTATTTCTTCTGCTTCTTTTCCCTCAATGTTTCCTCAGGGGGGAGCAGCGCGCATACCAGTGAAAACATGCTCACAGTGGCTACCACGCACGCACACATGCTTACAGGGACTAGAATCTGCTTATTCGGGTTAAAACGCGCGCACACCAGTGCAAACAGGTTTACAGATCTTTCAACAGGCTCCTACATGCTTACTCTGCCTTACACGCGCACACTCTGTCTTACTCGCGCCTCCCAGCGAGCACATGCATGCACAGCAAGAAACTTTGGTGTTAGCCACAGTGTACAGCTTCCATTTCTTGACTTTCCCATGCTTATCTGTTGACACTCCTCTTTCTATGCTGTGTGACTGACATCTTTCACATACCGCTTTGCTCCAATGAGCTTGATTTCTTTCTAACATTCCCCCCTGTGATGTCACCTATCTCCTACTCTGTTACTCCCCCTTATCTAACTCTTACACTACATGGGATGTGCTCATTTGCTATGTGACAGTGCGATTCACTATCCTATCACTCATTTACATGGGATTGCCTACTAATGCTTAGTTACGTGTCTTACACTCAGCTTCCCCCCTTAGCAACCACTAAACGGTGGCCATGTTGTTTTCAGTCTGCTAGTCCCTGCATTGTAAATCCATGCATTGCATAAAACCCACATTTGTGGGTTTCATACCTTTATTTTTATGTCTTATTTAGCACAGCCCGTTTGCGCGGGGCTGCGCTGCGTTTAAACCTCGCCGATCGCCGAAAAAAATGTATTTTATTTCATGTTTGCATCGGGTTACCGTGCCAATGGCCACATATTTGGCCATTGGCATGCTGCCTGATACATATGCACACTTTATTTGGAGCTGTCATGGCTCCATTGTGTTATTTGCAGAAACGTACTCAGTTGTCAACTGAGTACATTTCTGCACCTAACACGACTGTTACACGGGCTGGTTTCAGCTTCGTGGATCGCTAATCTGCCTCATTTGCATGCCTTTCAGCGAGTGAGGTAATTAGCATATCCACGCCCTGCCTGTGTAAGAGACGTTTTAGCTGGTCTCTTACACGGTATTTCGGGCTGTTCCTGGATTGCAATGGCTGCATGGAGTCTTACACGACTCTTAGACTCCGTGCAAGCCATCGAGAATCCTGCCCAATATCTACTCATCAAACATCCATTGAGCTGTTATTAATACAGAAGGTATGCTATTGATCTTCCCATTGCAAATAAATTTGGAAAGATTTCAGTGTTCTGTAATTACACAACAATTATGTGAGAGTGCTTGAATCTATCACCATACATCTTTATATTAAAAATGTGCTTAACAGTGTCCTTTCTATTTTCATACCTGCCATTATACAGCTATTTTTAATGGTTTACTCGGTAATACTTTATTTTTTTTGAATCTGTAAACAATATTTTATTTAAAAAATGACCAATCAAACAAACAAAATCAACCTCACCACTTAGCACTGCCTTTTTCAAATTAGGTTTGGGAACAAACTAATTTGTCAAGGGACACCTTCAAGGTTTAAAGGTTAGGTTGAGGGAGTTGGGGTGGAGGAATAGGTTTGGGTTGGAAGTTAGGTAAGGATTTTGGGTAGTATGAAATGGAGGCTTTAGCTGAGGTTGGAAAATGAACATTTAATTCATTAAGTGAAGGCTCAGAGGAAATGAGGTAGGTGCAAGGTGGGGCTTAGTGTGTTTTATGTGTGTGTAGTTGAGTTGGAGGTTGCATTTTGGCATGATCTTGCTACCACCCCTTCTCTCCCTTTTTTTCTTCGGTAGGTGGGATAGTTTTTGCCAGTGGGAGGGGTGCTTAGGCAGAAAAGAGTGGCAAGTTTGTCACTCTTCTCTTCCCCTACTGGTGTTTGTGTTGATGTAAGGATTTTTAGAGTGGAAGCGAGTGGTTAGTCTTTGCTTGATAATAAATAATAAGTGAGGAGAGATAAGGACGCTGCTTATTCGGGCAGAGTGAATGGAGATATGCTGCCATGATGATTGGTTAAAAGGATGTTATCTCTTGTGATTAATAAATTAAACGATGCAATAAAGTTACGATGTTTTCGTGACATTAATAAATAGGTTCATAGGTTCATACTAGGCTATCTGCCCTAGGGCATTTATAAGCCTAGCCAGAATGTGTTTGGCTTTCGCCACCCATTTTAAATGTATTTTGCTATGCCCTTTTTCGTGGTTAGTATACTGTGTCTCTGTCTAACAGTGACACAGAAGTGATACCCGGGGTAAACCTACGATCTCCCATCCACTCATCAAGATTCCTCTTGAAGAGTGTCAATGAGGGACTCTGCCTAACCTGGACTGGGATTTTATTCCAGAGTGAAGGGAGACTCTGGGTTATGAATCTGTCCCTCCAGCATGTCCTATTTATTTCAGTGCTGAGGTTCAAGTCTCTCGAGCACTTAGCTCAATGGGATTTGGATTTTCTGAGGTGCAGCATGTCCATTAATTCCGGGTTGGACATGGCTTTATACGTCAGGCACAGAACGCCTCTGAACAGGTGGTATGCCACTGAGTAGAGCTGGAGTTTCTTTAACCGGGCAGCATATGGCATCTGTTTGAGCCCTTTGATCCTCTTGGTGAGGTACTTTTGGGGTCTTTGCAGTTGCTGCAGGTGTCTGGTAAGGTACATCCCAAAAGGTGCATTGTACTCAATTATGGGCCTGATGAGGGATGAGTAAAGAGGCACGATGACCTCCCCTGATCCAGATGTGAATCCCTTCCTGATTAGGTGGGCTATATAAAATGTTTTTCTAACCACTTTGGCCACGTGGTTGTCAAATGAGAGATTGCTATCAACTTGGGTCCCCAGGTCCCTAATTACATCTTCTGTACTTAATGGATTACCACCTATGTGGTAATTTGTGGGCACTTTGTTTTTGCAAAGCAGATGACTATACACTTTTTGGCATTTAGCTTGAGGCCTTGGCTCTGGCACCAGTTGTCTGTTTCTATGAGGCCCTTTTGGAGGATGCTTGTGTCGGCTGGAGAGTCAATTATGGCACCCAGTTTGCAGTCATCTGTGAACTTGGTCAGCCACAGTCCTTCTGTGTTGACCTGTACCTCCGAGAAATATATACCGAACAAGAGAGGTCCCAGGACTGAGCCTTGTGGGACACCACTTGTAACTGATTTGGAGTCTGACATGGCTCCAGCAATTCTAACCATGTGGGTTCTGTCCTTGAGCCAGTTTGCAATCCATCTAGTGACATAGGGGTTTATATTTAAGCTGGTGAGCTTATCTATAATGCTGAGTGGGGTATTGTATCAAAGGCTTTTGTGAGGTCCAGGTAGGCTGTGTGGACTACCTTCCCCTCGTCAATGGCCTTGGTGACTGTTTCAAAGAAATCAACAAGGTTTAAGAGGCAGGATCTGCCCTTAGCAAAGCCAAACTGGGTAGGATCCAGTGTCTGTAGGTCCCCAATATCTTTATTTATGAGGTCCATGATGCTCCTTTTCATAGCTTTGCAGACAAAGCTAGTCAGGCTTATGGGGCGATAGTTTCCAGGATCCATTGAGGCACCACCTTTATGGAGAGGGACCACTGTTGCTGTACGCCACTCTTTGGGCACATATCCTGTAGTAAGGCTGAGATTAAACAGTAGTTTTATGTTTGGGTTTAGCTCTTCTGAGTTCATGTAGGATGAGCCCGGGACACCGTCTGGTCCCATTGATGCTGTGTTTTTGCTTGGAGAGGGCGGCTCACCTGAGCATCTGAGATGTCAGCAGCACTCTGCTGGGATAGATATTTTCCCTTTTGGTGGGGAGAGTTTGCTGGAACCTGTCAGCTAGGATGTTAACCAATGTCTGTGGGTTCAGTGTATTTTTGTCATTTTGGACTAATTCTGAGCATATCTGGGAATTCACCCAGGTTCCTAACATAACTAAAGAAAGTTTTGATTATCCTTAGTGTCCTGTGCAATTTTTCTCAAGCCGGCCTTAGACAATTTTATGAGTGCCCGTAGTTTTTTGCTAATACTGATCAGTGATGCCTTCCCTTTTTGGGATTTTGCTCTATCATTTAGTAGCTTCCTTCTTCTATTGTATAGTTTGTTTATGGCTGGGGTCCACCAGACAGGACGTCTGCCTTTGGAGGATTGGTTCTTGGTTTTATTTGGGATTGCATGATCCATGCATTCCTGAAGGTGTTCATAGAATGCGTTTATAAAGGTTTCTGCAGTCTGGGCCATATTTTCCATAGGCCCGGGGGCTTTGAAGGATTCCACCTTGGTTTTGAGGAGTGTGAAATTTGCTTTAGAGAAGTTTTTCACTGTGGTTTTCTGGTCAGGGGGTGGGGTTGGGATGTGAATATCAAGTGAGATTAGTTTATGGTCTGATCTTACTAGTGAGGGATACACTTCTGGTCTGGAGCATAGAGTCCCCATGTTGGTGATGATCAGGTCCAGTATGTTTTCCCCTCTTGTGGGAGTGGTAACAAGTTGTTCCATAGCATTTGAGTTTATAAATTCTAGGAACCTTTGGGCTAGGGTCATCTAAATGTCATCTAAGGTCGATTTTGTGTGTCATTTCTTTATTGAAGCAAAGCGTAACAAATGGGAAATTTTTATTGGTTGTGGTTTTAATTGGTGGAACATTTTGAAGTATATATATAAATATATATATATATATATATATATATATATATATATATATATATATATATATATATATATATATGTGTGTGTGTGTGTGTGTGTGTGTGTGTGTGCGTCAGTGTGGCGCTCGTGTGTGTATGTGTGTGTATGTGTGTGGGTGTGTTTAACTAAAGCTTCATTTATCTGATGAAGTCTGACTGAACAAGACAAAAATGCTGTGAATTTAAATGCATTCATGCTTTTAAACTACCACTAAACCAGCTCTATGTTCAAATTGCAAGGCTGCACTGAGTTCCTTTTCTGTTGTACCTGACTTTGTCTTGGTTTAAAAATTATTCCACATCTCTTTTCTTTATATCCCACTCTGTGTACTAAAACTCATCCATTGCAGGTTTATACATGTGAATTAAAATAATTGGCTAGCAATTATAAGTTGTGAATACAGCTCTAAGAGCTAACAATAACCAGTTTAAATTAACTTGGGAAAGCCACAGCACAAGTATTACTGTTTTTGTCATATATGCATATGTGATGCTAAATACATTTCGTTGAGCTCGTCTTCTGCTAAAGGGTATTCTGAGTAGCACAAAAGATGTAGCTAACCTTAGGGAAAGGATTGTCTTCTCGCAGTCTGGAATACAAGCTTCCACATGATACTGCAAACTTCACTCAAAACACCACATGACTATAAGATACAGTTTCATCATGCCATCCAATGATATACTAGATGATTGCTATATAATTTCAAATGATTCATTCAGCGACTTTTGACAAAATTAAGTTATAGCTTCACAGGTCAAATAAATGTTCATAGCTCTAGAACCATTAAATGGTACTAAAATATTTAATGTTAAACTGTTCAACACAAACAACAACTCTTTATAGTGACAACATCCATTGTATTCTGAGTTGTAAAACTGGATTTTGTGTTATAATAAAATATAGAAAATAATAATTTTTAATGTTTTGTAAACAATATGACCATTGGGTCACATAGGAACTAATCTATAAAGGCTGCAAATACCAACAGATTGTGGCTAGGCTAGTAGATGCCCTTGGGCAGATAATCTAGTACTTACTTATAA
>NC_056727.1:581659311-581720280 GCF_019279795.1 Protopterus annectens | reverse complement strand
TTATATATATATATATATATATATATATATATATATATATATATATATATATATATATATATATATATATATATATATATATATATATATATATATATATATATATATATATATATATATATATATATATATATATATATATATATATATATATATATATATATATATATATATATATATATATATATATATATATATATATATATATATATATATATATATATATATATATATATATATATATATATATATATATACATATATATATATATATATATATATATATATATATATATATATATATATATATATACAGATAGAAATGTGTATAGCATTTCCACATGAGAACAACATCCTGAACCACTCACTACAGCATAACAGACCATATGCACTGTTAATGGGGGTGGGGGCTCAAATGAGGGATACCCGGTAATTAGTTCTATGTTACCCCCTTCCGCAGCCCTAAGAGATATGCTGTACAATCCAATATGCAGCACATGCAGTTCTTGTCTCCAGGACCCTCCACAACACAGCTACAATGGTTTAACAGTAAGCCAATTCACCTGTAAAATCTCAGGGCAGTATCTGTAACATATCATGCAGAAAAGTCATTTTACTGTAGGGAATGTACAATGTGGAAGGAGTACACATTACAATGGTGCAGATATGCACACACATCTATACATTGGCAAATATATTCATATATATATATATATATATATATATATATATATATATATATATATATATAAGATATATATAGGTATATACACATATACACAGACAAAAGGTATTAGTAGCCATACATATGTAGAGGTAGTGTGGAAGTACTGGGTGCAAAGTATATCCCTCAGCCACAAGCCCTATAACTGGCGCCTGTAAAATGTGTAGTGTGGCAACCATTCCCACAAATGAGAATACTTACATTAGACATATACCCAGTTATGATTCAAAGGACATGGCACCACACACAGGTATGCATACACAGAAAACCTTTAATTTGTGTACTATACAATAATGTACGCCATTACTTACAGCACATATATTTTGAAATATATAATCAGTGATGAATGCAAGGCCCACACAAAACAGTAGATGCAAGCAATGTGGATATATAACATACTATGCTGCCCAGGTCAAGGCCTTCAATTAGTACAACAGTAGACAAAGGATTTGCCTTCAAGATAAGTAACAATCAACAATTACAGATGTAGTTCAGCAGCCTCAAATTACAACCTGTAGTCAAGCTCTAGGGGGAAATGTATTAGTTGTGGTAATGTCAATGTATCTGTCACTTAACTTTGCTCAGTTTAACATCTCACAATCACACTGACTAACTGAACTGTGTGTAACACTGTAAGCTGTAGCCCACCACTGTTCCCATGGAGGAACGTATGAAAGTGTACAGTCTCATACCTCAATGTGTCTTAACACTGATATCCATGGCATCTGTACTATTGTTATTCTATACTAATGAAATATTGTTATTTTATTCATTGTATACTGTGGAGCTTTTCTCCCCAGGACTCCATTGAAAATGGGCTCTTCAGGCCCAATGGACTATCCTGGAAAACAAACTTCAAATAAATAAATAAATAAATGACGTTGTCACAGCCTAGGTTGATAGCATTGAATATTCCTCCCCCATAAAAGGTTGTACAAGGGCAAAGAACACTGAGTACCAAACACTGACCTCTGGAATGTGCAAGGGCACACATATGTTGTTCAGCTGTTGCCCCCATATGTATGGACCCTGACCAACATATTTTGTGGGAGTCCACTATATGACTGGGATGATATCAGGAATGATAGCGGTAAATAGTGATAGGCCATTACTTAACAACCCCTAACTGTATCACAGCAGGACAAAGCCTGCCATATATGTGGAGGACAGAGGCAGGAACACAGGGCCATATTTGCAATATTGCTGTTACACAACCTGGAAATTGCTGGTATTACAGGATTTGTTGCAACATATCCTTAAGCAAGAATAAGACATCAGAAATACAAATGGATGTAGCCATGTACTGAAAGCATGCAACAGACAGACTGCCAGTGATATATTTAGGACAAGACCTGTGTGGTGCACAGACAAAACCTAACAGACAATCCACTGGTCATCATGTGGATAGGCCCACAGTTGAGAGCTATGCAGACAGACTGCATTCCATCCTAAACTACTATGTACACACTAACACTGTAAGACCAGCAATATACAATGCACATAACAACACTACTCATGCTCTCTGTAGGTCTGGAACCTTATACAAATGTATAGTTGGCCTGTGTCTGCATGTCCTGCTCTAAGAGGTATCGCTACCTGCTGTCTGTAACACTGCTGCCCACATACAGGAAGGATGTCCTCCATACTGGAAAGGTTAAGGGACAACGTCTACATCAATCAGTATTTTATAGTACTGGGTTGCCATGACAGTGGTTATCCGAAGTACTAGACAGCAGGCTGCATGCAGTTAGCAACTGGTGCACACTGATTGGTGCAGAGCCCTTCACCTGATCATGTGCATCACCATGCTGCAATCTGGTGCAGAACCTATCACCTGATTATGTGCATTGCCATGCTGCAATCTGTTCAAAACAGGAAAGAGAGAGAGAGAGGAGAGTGTGAGAGGGAGAGAGAGACAGAGAGAGAGAGAGAAAGAGAGAGAGATAGAGAGAGAGAGAGAGAGAGAGAGAGAGAGAGAGGGAGAAAGAGAGAGAGAGAGAATAAAAAAAAAAAACATAAAGAACAGAAAGCTGTCACAGCTGTCCAAAAAACATTAACAGGTACGTAAAACATATATGCATTTAATTGAAAGTAGTATGTGGTATGGAGTAATAGGATATATGATGTGGAATGATTTATATGTGCCATCAGTAATTGTTCCTGTAATGATGTTCTGCTGAACAACTGCTCTGGACAATACTGTCTGACCCTATAGGCAGTGAGACATGCCTGTCAACTGTGCAGATCAGCAATGAATGGCAAAGATGTAAGCCATAATATCTGTGTTTGGTATATTAGTGTGGGCAATAGCTGGTGGTGGAAGTACTGCCATCACGATAGACACCTGAGTGTCTGAGCACACCACTTGCATGACAGTCATGTTAATGTGTAATGTAGCATGCACAAATGCCATAGGTGTATAATAGGCTTACCTGCATTCTGTCACCATATATACCACCCTAACATTAGTCTGTGTTCACATGTGACACCTGTCTGTGTTGCAGCAAGGCAGAACAGTGCAGCTGTGATGGAAAGAGAGTTACAGAGTGTGGACCAGATGTCTGTATGCACCCCACATATAGATAAATATATGCGTGATATATAATTCGATATGTATTTATACAGATATGCAGACACTCATATAGATATAGGTATATAAACAACCCACAATATATCTATATATATATATATATATATATATATATATATATATATATATATATATATATATATATATAAACACACACACACACACACACACACACACACACACACACACACACACACACACACACACACACACACACACATATATATATATATATATATATATATGTAACTACATGTCCCCTTCCATGATATGTGTGAGAGAACATCACACATATCAATACACAACATATATATACAGCAGTATATGGGTGCAAAATAGACTTTGATGTGTGGAGTGTAACCCATGTTGGGAACACATCACATTTGTTTATGAAGGTGGGATTTGTATGTTGGTGAAGGCTAGTAGGCAAATTGTGGTATGTAGATTGGGTCTGAAGACAAAAAAGACAGCATACAGGACTGGTAAATAACACATGTGGTGTGTAAACACCGTGGATGGGGAGTGTTGTTTGGAATGTGTATGCCATTGAGCTCCCATATGGAAGCAATGGGACCAAGGTCCCCACCCATGGACAGTCACAATTGCATCTGCATTGTCATAAAGATGCCTGGGCTGTGGGCTCTGCAGGAGGAGCAAGCATGTCCACCCTGTGTATGTGTACTGCAGGGCTCCAGGTGATGTAGCACATCCCCATGTCTCTGTGGAGCTCCCTATGCACCAGACCCTGGACCTGACTTTGGATGACAGGGTTCTGTCTGTGTGGGGGGGGGGCACCATCTCCTGAGGTAGTTCCACCTGAAGGTAGTTCAGGACCAGTAGATGATAAGGTCCCATGGTGGGTCCCAGATGCGATGTGGCCTGGTAGCATGGCCAGATGAGGTAGGAGAGGTGGTTCTGCTGGCAACTACATGCTATTATGTCACTGTTATGGAACATATGTGGGCTGTAATATTCCACACAATCTTGGAACATGTCCAACAGCATGCATAGATATCCCCATTAACAAAGAATGGCAGATGTGCAGCAATCACATAGCATGCATACCACATGCACATGTGGAACCATAGTGGCACTGACAATGGCATGCAGGTGAAATACTCTGTAACAGGCCAGCAAAGATAGTGTCCCCACAGGGAACATGGCTACAAACACATAGCACAAAGCATGGTACAAACACATAGCACAAA
Organism: Protopterus annectens; assembly: GCF_019279795.1. NCBI lineage: Eukaryota > Metazoa > Chordata > Ceratodontiformes > Protopteridae > Protopterus > Protopterus annectens. The sequence goes on along the minus strand of NC_056727.1, from coordinate 581,715,758 downwards.
GCGTGGTACAATACAACATATGTCCCAATGGTAGGTAAGCTGTCAACATACCAATTGCATTGTGTGAATGGTTTGTTGTAGCTGATATGATGGGGGGAGACAGAGATGTGTATCAAGAACTATGGTAACCCTGCTGTATGAGTTGCTCAGACCTGGTTCCATCTTTATGTCTTTCAAGGAAGATATCTCATGCCAGATTACCAGCTTTCAGTGCTGCAGAAACTGAGGTAATCCTGACACACCTGATACAGCACTACCCACTACTTTTTGGCAGGACAGCCCATGATTAGCAGGAGTGGACCGCCCTGTGAAACAATCTAGTCCACAGGGTCAATGATGTTGGCCTGCAGAACCACAATTATGAGCAGGTCCGGCATCATTCTAGTGACTGGTTTGCCATGTACATCAGTGTACAGCTGCTGTATGGGGGGACCACCTCACAACAGGGGGGGCATGCCATCCATCCACCCCTGACTCATGTGGAGGAGCTTCTCAGCAGCCTTGTAGCACCTGCCCACCTGCAGAACCAACAACTGGCAGGGAGCATTGTGAAGGTGGGTACCACCAACAGACTGGCTGAGGAGCATGCAGGTAAGGCCCTAAGGCACATCATTAGACCACTGTTGTGTATGCATATCTGCAATGTCATATACATGGTCTGTTGCTGTGTAGTAGTATTAAGCAGTTATGCATAAGCTGTAGTATTGTGGACTTCTACTGTTGATGTACCATAATGCTGCACCCACTCTTTATGAATGCCACAGCTGTGGCCACTGACATCAACTCTCTCACACTCTTATGCAGGTCCCTCCAGGATACCACCAAGGCAGCAGCCTGTAGCCGGTGAGTATGGTTTATGTTCATGCTTCCAATACACCGGGCTTGTAATAGCTATAGGATATTCCATGCACACATCTGACACACCTACCCATACTAGATGCTGTACATGTTCATGTTTTGTTGTTGTGAAATGCACTGCATCATCGTGGAGACCATGATGGGGTATCGCAAGGGTACATCAGACACATGCAAGATAACTAACATCCTGTCATTGTGAAATGTGTCCACAGGGATGAGAAAAATGGTGGGACACATGGCCTACAGTAGGGACATGTGTGAAACAACACCCTCGTATGGTGCTACAGCAATAAATATACCTATATTACAATAGCAACCATTACAGATCGACACTATGGCATAACATAGTAATGTGGTCCACATAATTAGCTGGTAGTAGGCTGTTGCAAGTAGTGTCCCATTCTTGGGACACTGCAAATTGACACATGTGTAGGCCATAGTTGTCAAGCATCTGCAAAAAGGCTGGAGGTGGGGTGGGTGTGTCATCATAACACAGCAATGCACTGCTGCAGGGATCCTATGTATGCTAAGAATGGCTGTATTTGCACACAATCAGGTTCAGTAACTGTGGCAGATGTTACCCTAACTCCACAACAATAGTGACAGCAGTGTGCGAACTCCAAGGGATGTGCACATGAGTAGACCTTGCAACCATGCAGAGTTGTGGGACATATGTAGGGCAACCCCCATAGCCATGGTAAGGTCTGGCAGTTGTCAGTGTAATAGTCTTGTATTGGTCATACATGCACCACTGATGTTGTGATCTGTAAACCAGACATCAGGCATTCACAAGTGACATCTGTCCACATACCTTCCCAAGTATGTGTCGATCAAACACATAGGGGCTGTGAGTATTGGAGCTGACATAACTGACACAGTACTACACATGCAGCAATGATTTGTACACCTGTGACGTATGGTGCATAGTACAAGGCAGGGTGCAGAACAGGTCCACAGTAACACTGTGTACAGGGGTGCAGTGTTATCAATGGGAAGGGCCATCACCTACCAACACAGCCCATGCATCACACACATGTAAACTGGCACTAGCATGAAGTCACTATAGCTGCACTGCATGCTGTTGAGTACCGCATGCTGACAGAAGGGTAATGGGAGGACTGTGTGTACAAAAGTTGTGCAACCTCACATGTAGGTGTGTGTGGGGGGTGGGATGTGGGTGTGTGGGTGTGTGTTTATTGTGTCTGTAAGTGCAATCTGGTGGAGTGGAGTGTGGTCGATGCATGTCAGATGTGTGTGTGTACATGTGTGTCTGTTTGTGTCGGTGTCCATGTATTCACAGGTGATTGTGGGGTTGATCATATAGCAGTACTTTTCCTTGGGATTGTGCCATACATGGACATGGAGTGGCACATGAAACACCAGGAAAACTTGTCTGATATGTGATCACAGAACAGCTGATAGTATAACCAGGTCTGTAGCATAGAACATGCATTGGGAGGGAAAGTACACACCAGGTATACACATCATATTGCCATTAGCAGATAGATAACCGACTACCCACGTATGCAGCACTACTGATGCAATGGGGAATTACCAGAGCACACCAGTGAGTGTATCCAGATATTACTGTTGTCCACATGATAGGTTGATTGTGCAGCAGATGTGGCATGGACTGAGCAAGACTGGAGTATGAGACTCTGGTGTGTGAAATATGTAATGAATGTAGTAGCCCCTACCATATAGGGGCCATGTACACGATAAATGGACATACACAGGGTTAACACTGGATGGCAGCAGTGAGGCCATATACAACCTATTCTACTCAAGTCAGGGAGGTGATGGAGTGACAGGTCATGTGTTGTGATCACACGTGTAGGCATGGAGAGGAATGATGTGTTAATGGGTAGTATTAATGAGTGCATGTTAGCAAGTGCCATGCAAGATGGGGAACATATGTAACTGAATGTGAGACTGTCTATAAACCCAAGGACATGGAGGTAATAAGGTGGACTGTCAGTGTGTGTGTGTGTGTGTGTGTGTGTGTGTGTGTGTGTGTGTGTGTTTGTGTATGTGTAAATGTGTGTACTGTTATGCAATGCTGTATAGGTCTTAAAGTGTGTGTTTGTTTCCCCCACAGGTGGGGAGGTGGGTCAGGGTCTCTCCTGCATGCAATCTGAGGTTAGTGTCAGTACAGACACTGATGATGATGATGATGATGTCACTGTTGAGGCACAGGTGGGGTTGTCAGAGGCCAATACTGTGCCATCATTTGTCATCACCCTCCTAGCCAACCCAAGCCCGCACACAGTTACAGTGCCCATCACCAGTGGCCATAGCAGAGGGACAGTTGGCAGTTAGTGCCAGTGGCCAGGAGAGTGTGGTTTCCATGCCGACTGTGTCAGGTCACAGTCAGCATAGCTGGATGTCCAGCAGGGCACCACATAGGTAGATGTACTGTGGTGCCCATGGGAGGGCTGCTGGTCATCATGCCCCTGGCAGAGGTGCCACAACTGGTACCACCAGGCACATGTTTCAGGCTGTCATGGGGGCACAAGCACGTATGGAGATGCACTCCAGACAGGGCCTGAGGCTGCAGAGGGATGCTTTCTCATCTGTAAGTGACAACATCAGTGAACCTACTGCTGCCCTCCGTGAACAGAACAAGATCATGGATAGATGATGGGGTGAGATGGTGGGCCTCCTCGGCCATGGTATGTCTGTGCTTGAAAATGTGGTGGGAGTGGTGTGATGGCCGCGTGGACATAGGCCAGAAGCAGCAGTAGCTGGTGGTCAACGTGGACGTGCTAGAACACCAAGCTGCTCCTGTAGTGGCAGTACCAGCCCCAGTACATCATTGGGGGTGCTCTCTACACCTCACCACATCAGGCCTCATGCACATGGCCCTGGCCAGTCCCAGGCAGGACATGGTTCCAGTGGACATCTATCATCATCAGGGGAGAGTAGCACATCAAGGTCTGTACCTGCACATGCCCATGGAACCCCTGGCAGGCACAGTCAGTGTGTCCGTGGTCAGAGGTGGTGAACTGCACACCATGCCAGGTCTGCAGCTGTCCAAAAACACCTGTATAGGGCAGCCACATTGCAGAACTGTGTGCATACATACCCACACTCTATGCAAACACACCTAGGGCAACCCCATACTGACACACACCATATCTCCATGCCCCGATCAAAGAATTAAACATCTCACCCACACACATGGTGTCAAATGTATGGACCACCCTCAGCCTCTGGCAAACCAGCAACACACCCTGTGCATATGATGATACCTGTGCCACATCCCTGTCATCCATAACATTGATGCAGGGACAGGCTGATATGGTTCTGATGCACACGGTGACTGTAATAGAGTGTAACAATGTACTGCAGTGTAAGATGTTGTCAGGGGTAATGTGTAATGCATACGTTAGGTAGTGTAGCTATCCAGCTATGATGCATTTCAGCTGTTAGTAACACTGATTGATTGATTGATTGATTGATTGATTGATTGATTGATTGATTGATTGATTGAGATTTCCATAATGTTATCCATTTGTGTTGTAGGTGTGCATGTGTCAGCAGGAGGATGGTCTGCAGTCATATTCCACAAGGGTTATGGCACTGTGGTGACACCATGGCTGTGACATATCCAGTGTACAGTTGCACACATGTCACAGGTCTTTATAACAGCCTGTGCCACATTGACATGTGACCCGCTGGGATATGTATAATCTGCAACCTTATGTCAACCCATCCACACACACTCACATCCTTACTTGGCAACACTCTGACTAGACCCCTACCTAGGTATGTAGTGCAGCTGAACTGTGTGGCTTTCATTGCACACACCACAAAACGTTTAGGGTGAGGTGTGTACCAGTTTACATGTTACATGCAGAACATCCACAGACATGTACAATATGGTAATGGGGTATGTAATGGTTGCATATGGACAATACATAGTGTGTCATACCATCATATACACATTGACAGACACATAACAGGCAGACACACACCTTAGAGACCTGGGCTTATTGGTGCTAACTAGTCCGTGTGTCCAATGTGTTACAGGTAGGCTACACACAGCACATGTGTAACTGGGCTGTATTGTGGTATCAGTTACCTGTATGTTTGATGGTGACAGTGTTTACCAGAAAGTGGTATGTGGGACATATACCGGGTGTACCATGGTATAATGACAGTGTACACAGCATCCACATCCCCCAGTGGATATTGTGTGCACTGGAACCCATTATGACACTCTGACATACCCGCTGTCACACATTTCCCACGACGGCAAAACAACCCATTGTATATCACAACAGTGGTACTGCAGGGATATGCATCTAATGTACATGCCACAGGCATAGTAGGGTGTCGCATTGCCATGCCTCACCTATGGGCAGTAACAACACTATCTGTACTACTGTGTGGCAATGTGTGGTGTAATAGGGGTATGTGGCCTCGGAATGGTGTACCCTACAGATATGCAGTCATGCACGCATACACACACTTGGCAGACCTCAATGGGTTTCCCATGCCTATCGACCCATTTGTACAACACTGTTGTGCTGGCATTGCAAGGCACATGTAGCCATTAAGGAGAGGAGTGTAACAGGGTACATGTCCTGTCCAATAAAGCAGCGGCCACATCTGACTATGGCAATGGGTGTTGAGGCGGTTGTGAAGGCAATCATGGAATTCCCAACTACAGGTGTACTAACACACAAACACTGCTATCCTCAGTAATACACATGTACACGTGTCAGTACTGTGGTGCATTGCTGCAGATGGTCATAGCTGTGTACCTGGCTATTGTCCGTGGAGAGATTGGTTGTGTAGGGGGTGTGTGAACATTGGTATCATGCCACCTGCCATGTGCCAGCAGGAAATCTATCGACAGACACCACGTTAGTGACCGTCAGGGTGAGAGTGAAATGCATCAGCCAATCCTCTGGATGCCTTCTGCATATGGCCACTGAAGTGATCCAGTTGACATGTATGCAACATGTATTACAACCCATGGTTAGTGTCTGTGATGGAGACCTGTACCCAAGCATGTTCTGTTGACTGTGGTAGTGTAGTGTAGGTACCTGTGGCATGTGGCCCATACAGGGTGTTGTCTCCTATATGTGACAGGTAGTACACAGCTGGCCAGACATGTCAGTGTCAATCAAGCATAGGTTGTCTGTACGTATTCCAGCTGGATAACTGCCATCTGCACATCTGTAGAGGGACTGACAGACATCAGTTTGGTGAGTAGCTATGCAGTAAGATGAATGTGTCGACAGATGGATGTTTGACAACAACATGTATGCCATTATTACATGTTGTAAGCCCTCACTAACGTGTTGTACAGAAGTGTACTCTACAGTTACATTCCACATCTCTGATTATTATCCAGTAGGGGATATATATGGTGACACAGCTCACACAACAGAAACACGACAGTGAGGCCTCAAAGTGCAGCTATGCTTGCAGGTGTGCTTGTTGTCAGTAGTAATGTTTGCACTCTACCCTTGCCTGGGACAACACTGTCAACAGTAGTAATGCCATGTTACACTACATGCCAGTGTGACAGCATGTACCCTGGGTTGCTACCCCTGCATGTAACACATTCACATGGATAACAGTGCTGTGCAAGTCTCATATACTTGTGTGTCCCAGACATGACACTCAAAACCCTTTGCTACTGTAATGGCACATAGACCCATGTACTTTACATGGCATTACATACACTTATTACAATGTCATTTTCCAGGGTTTGACATAGCCTTGTATGTTAAGCAGATATAGCCTCTGAGTCAAAAATATGCTACAGAGTATAGCTGGATGTTTTCTAGACATTCAGTATAGGGCATCTGCTTTAGGCCTGTGATTACTATAGTGAGGTATTTTTGTAGCCTTCCCAGCTGTCGCAGATGTCTTGTGAGGTACATACCAAATGGGCATTATGCTCTATACTAGGTGTAATGAGGGATGAGTACAGTGGGGCAATGACCTCCTTTTTTCTGGATGAAAAGCCTTCAGTGATGAGGTGTGCAACATAGAAGTATTTCCTTACTGTTGTGGCAATGTGGTTAATGAAGATGAGACCACTGTCCGCCTGTATCCCTATGTCTGTCATCACACTTTCACTGTTTAGTGTACTGCCACCTATGTGGTAATTCATGGGTACATGGTATTTCCAAAGGGGATACCTATGCATTACTTGGCATTAAGCTTGAACCCATGGGTCTGGCACCAATCATCTGTTTCTGCAAGGCCCTGTTCTAGAATATCCACATCATTTGTGGATGCAGTAATGGCTCCCAGTTTGCAGTCATCTCTGAACTTTGTTAGCCAGAGTTCCTTAGTGTTGGCCTGTACTTCAGAGAAGTAGATGCCAAACAAGAGCGGTCCCAGGACTAAACCCTGAGGTACTCCACTTGTCACTTGTCTGGAGCTGAGATTGAAGTTGGCTACTTTTTCAGCCTGGGTTCCATCAGTAAGTCAGTTGGCAACCCATCAAGTGACACAGGAGTTTATGGCAATCTTCATAAGTTTAACTATGTCTCCAGAATGGGAGATGGTGTTGAAGGCCTTGGCCAAGTCCAGATAGGCTATGTGGACCACCTTACCCTCTTCCACAGCTGCAGAGACTGAATCAAAGTAGTCAATCAGGTTCCGGAGACAAGATTGGCCCTCCATGAGCCCAACCTGAGTGGGGTCCAGTGTTTGATGATTGCCAATGTCTTTGTTTATAAGTTCCATGATAATGCATTCCATGCCCTAGCAGACCCAAGAAACAGTGAATCCTGCACCAAGGTCTCTCCGCCAAACAAGCACAAAGAATATCCAAGAAAATGGCAAGAGACTCCGTGACAAAAGCGAAAGAGGCATGACTTACTTGACCAGAGTTTATTAAAATGCGTACACAGTAAGCGCTTTCAGGCAAACATGCCATTCATCAGACAAAGTAAAGAAGTTAAAACCACTTATTTAAACATCATGACAACCAATCAGAAGCTAATATTTTACCCTCCTAATGGTCTTTAAAGGTATAGCTGTATTTAAAACAGGGCTTCTGTCCGCACCTAGTCTAATTATCCATTTTGTTTCTAAACATTCAATTTCATTAGATAAACCCCCCAAATTATTATGTACATTCTGCAAAACCATGAACTTAAAAAAATGATCTTCATATTCATCTATATGTTGTGCCAAAGCATTAAGTACATCATGATGTCTGATATCAAACATGTGTCCAAAATTTCTTTCTTTTAGCATACAATTTGTCTTGCCAACATAGTATGAGGTACAAAGTTGGCAAACAGCCAAATAAACATTTCTAGTTCTACAGTAAGCAAATCCCTTTAATGAGTACTCCCGTTGTGTCCTATACCTTCAAAGCCCATTTTAAGAAAAAGGTGGGTAAAATATTAGCTTCTGATTGGTTGTCATGATGTTTAAATAAGTGGTTTTAACTTTTTTACTTTGTCTGATGAAGGGCATGTTTGCCTGAAAGAGCTTACTGTGTACACATTTTAATAAACTCTGGTCAACTAAGTTTTGCCTCTTTCGCTTTTGTCGTGGAATCTCATGCCCTAGCAGATCAGGCTCAGTTCCAGGATCCAAGGTGGATCCCCCTTGTGGAGTGTGATACTGTGCGCCCCTTAGTGGGATCAAAGACTGAGGTGAGGCTATGGTTAAGCATGACACTTAGGTGAGGTGCAAGTTTATTTTGTATTTCATGTATTACATAACCCGGGATGCCATCTGATCCCATGGATGCTGTTTTCCTAGTTGTGGACAGTGCAGTTTTTTTCCTGTGTGGCCGTGATTACTGGAATTTGCCAATCTTTTGGTACTGAGATGGGCCCTTTAGGCGGTGAGAGGAGGGTGAATGTGGCACTAAATTGATCTACCCAGATATTGGCAAACTCCTTGGAATCAGTATATTTAATGCCATTCTGTTGTAATTCAGAGCAGTTCTGAGCATTGCCATTTAAACATAACTATAGAATGCCTTGTGGTTGTCTTTGGAATCTTTGGCAATTTTATTTATGTAACAAGCTTTGGTGGATTTTGAGGGATCTCAGCTTCTTACTGAGGCTGGCAAGGGAGCAGTTTTCATTTTGGGATTATCCTTTTTTCTTCAACAGTTTCTTCCTTCTGTTGTATAGTTTGTTTATGGCAGTGGAGCACCAGATTGGCTTCCTTTTTTTGGAGGACAGCATCTTGGTTCTATTTTGGATAGCACAATTCATGTGTGGGTGGAGTGCTAATACAATGCCTTAGTGAAGGATTCACCAGTTGCACTTTCAGCTCCCGTCTCCATGGGTGTCATGAAGTTTGTCACTTCTGACTTGAGTAGCATGACGTTGGCTTTGTAGAAGGTTTTTATGGAGGTTTCCTTACTGGTGGGTGGGGGTGGGATGTGGATGTCAACGGTGATTACATTATGGTCAGATCTGACCAATGAGGGGGTGACCACTGGTGTGGAGATGTTGGTAATGACCAGGTCTAGGATACTGGAGTGCCTGGTTGGACAATAGATTAGTTGATCCAGGGGGATGGAATGTATGAATTCCAGGAACCATTGGTAAAAGGTGTTGGTACCCGAGCAGTTTTCCCAGTTAATGACAGGGTAGTTGAAATCACCCAGTATTATGGTGTTTGGTTGTATCTTAATATTGTCCAGTATCATTATAAAAGTGTTGTGAGATCCTTGGGGCATGGTGGGGGATCTGTAGCAAGCTACAATTTGGATTTCAGTATTACCTAGTGTTAGTTGCACCTGAAGATTCTCAGATGCATTGTGTTGGGAACTAGACTGGAGGTGTGAATAACCTTCATGAATACGGGCACTCCTCCACCTGTAGTGTTGTGGTCTTGGTTTGGTGCCCAAAATGTATGATAAGAGTTGTAACCTGGAATTACAGGTGTGCTCTCTGGAGCACTGAACCAAGTCCTATTTACTGCACAGATATCGATGTTACCCATTTGTAGATGTGCCTCAAGAGAGTGCTTTTTTAGGTTTAGACTTCTAGCATTGAGTAGCATTACCTTCAGTTTTGCATGCTTGTATCTGTTACAGTGGTGGTTTTGTCCTTTGAACCTTGCCTAGATAAGGCACTATGGGGGTGCCAAGAGCTGTAGCCAGTAACCTGAATCGCAGGGGCAACAGGTGCAGACCATCTCTGACAAAGCATCGTGGTTTGTCAATCATGTCATCCCAGGCAGACAGATACTGGATCCCCTTTGAATAACATCAGAAGCTTAGCCACTTGTTGAAGTCATTGCTGTGTATACATATGAGTGTTTATACGTATATATATATATATATATATATATATATATATATATATATATATATATATATATATGTGTGTGTGTGTGTGTGTGTGTGTGTGTGTGTGTGTGTGTGTGTACATATATATCTCCATATATGTATGTGGATATGTATATGTCCATATATGTGTGTGGATATGCATGTGTGTATCTATCTATATAGATATGTGGATATGTGTGTACACATATATATTTACCATATGTCCGGAACATGGAGTGGAGTTCTACTTCAGCACCAATAGTCCCAACCCCTTAGTGTAAGGGGTTGTCATGAATGTATTGCAGGTATATATGTAGACTGTTGCTACTGTCATAGTGGTGTCTTAACAGACATGTTGGGTGTGGGAGGCCACATCTGTTGTAGACATGTGTACCATTGGCTATGGACAGACATCCTCAGGGCATCATAGTACAGTACCACTGCTAACACAGTAATGTTCCTGTGGACTACAGTAGGGATATGACCAATAGATGTGGACAGTCTGGAACTCTGTGGTCAGTCCAGAAGGGTACACATGTCCCCTTCATGCGAGACATGTGCACCAAGCCTCCCAATATGGATGTTATTAGCCATATACATGAGTATATCACGGCAATACTGGAGTACATATGCCCACAGTGTATGCACGCACACATACCAGTTTGTCCTAACACATAATACCTGGTGGTGCTGAGTTCACATGGCCACGTACTACTCAGTAGATAGTGACATACATCTGTACAGCATACCACTGCTTTGTCAGAAATACACAACACTTATGCTGGCCTGGTAGCAGTATGTCTTGCAAATAACTGGATGTAGCACGCTGGGTAATTACAGTAGGCTGATAGGCATGCCACAAAGCACTGGCAAACTACAGGAAGACTGCCACAACACTGAACTACATATTGTATGGGGGAATACACATGTACCTGTGACTATAGCAGGCTCGACACACAGGTCACAGCACAGCATAGCAGATACCTGTGAGAAAATGCATACCCACATCCAATGTCAACGCAGCCACAGCCACATATGATACACAAGCTTAATAAGACACTATAATGACTGAATGATAAACACCATCCTCATATGTGCCACTCACACACTAACTCTACATACACTGGTCATGGCACAGTGTGGTCCGATGGCTGACTGTTGTATGGGACATGTGTGTGTCTAGCCCTACAGACATATGAGCCAATACAGTACCATACAGTGGAGCAGCATGTAACTTCAGATAGAACAGGACCGAGAACAATGGCGTCTACCAGTCTGTACAGAGCTCAAGGTTCGTAAGCGCAATACACATACTGTCATCAATCATCTTAACTCAGGGGTCTGCAATCTGCGGCTCTGGAGCCACATGTATTTCTTCCACCCTGCTGTAGTGGTTCCCAGTACCTCTGAGGATTAATGGACATTCTACCACACAACACACACACACACACACACACACACACACACACACACACACACACACACACACACACACACACACACACACACACACACACACACACACACACACACACACACACACACACACACACACACACACACAGATCAAGCAATCCCAACACAGGAACACAATTATGGACATATGTTAGGTATTGTTCTTATACACTTAGTTATTTTTTATTTAGTATAACTATATATGACACCGTATATGCTCTGCTATCTTCCTTTTAGGAGTGAGATAGCTGTTATGCCTCCTGATGAATTGTTTGGTGGGTGAAAGGTCAGGAATGGCTCTTTGGATAGTGAAGGTTGCAGACCCCTGCCCTATATACACAGACCACAGTACTGTACACACAAACACAGAATGTCCAAGTAATGTCCTCAGAAACAACCCCTACTACACACAACATGTTCAGCAGTCTGTTAACTGACTGGCTTGTTATTGGGTATGATGTCAATAAATAGTGGTGTACAGAACATATGCACCATATATATGTGGGCTTCATCTGCACAACACATGTGTGCACCTCTACAGTCTAGAGGTCAGTGTATGTAACAGTGTTATATGCCCCTGTAAGCCAGTGTATGGGGGGGTATGCACCATAAGTATCCTAGGGTGTTACAACATGTGAGGAATACCAGTAGTAAGCTGCCTTAAGGTATATGGATGTACATTACCATGCATTTCACCTTGTGAACGTTGCTCGCCTACTGCTTACTGCCATCAGTGTGATTGTGATGATTTCAGTTATGCATTGTTATGTAACAGATACCACCCATTATGTCAACCTAGGTCGTTTCCCCCTAGGGATTGCATGCAAAGTGTATATAGAGGCCGCTGGGCTAAGCATCTGCATTACATACTGTTGATTGCTTGTTATCCTGTGGCCCAGTCTGTCTTTCCTGTTGTACTACTTTTGAAGGCCTTGGTGTGGACACCAACAGATGTGATGTTTTCAGATTACTGTAATAAATGATCTGTTTGAGAGTTGCATTACTCTGTATGTATTTCAAAGCATAATCAGTTATATGATATGGCATATAAAACTGCAATAGTACACAAATAAACCTTTCTTATATATGCAAACCTGTGTGTTGTCTTACATCTTTTGACTTCTCTGTGGGTATATGTTTCAGGCAACAATTGTCTTTGGTATGGGTGACTCATACACTGTCCATCAGATGAGGTTGCAACTGTAGGGATACTGGCTGTTCAGTATGGTGTGCACCCTCTGATTATGTATCTTCCTAGACATACTTCTGTGTGTGTATGTGTAGTCACATATATATCTATATACATGTGCATATATATATATATATATATATATATATATATATATATATATATATATATATATATGTATATATATATATATATATGTATATATATATATATATATATATATATGTATGTATGTGTATATATATATATATATATATATATATATATGTATGTATATATATGTATGTATATATATATATATATATATATGTATATATATATATATATATATATATATATATATATCTATGTATATATATATATATATATATATATATATATGTATATATATATATATATATATATATATATATATATATATATATATATATATATATACATACATATATAAGTATCTGCATACATGTGTCTGTGTATATGTATATTAGGACTGTTTATTGCTTACACATTGTACATTCACTATGGTAGCCAGACTGTACTGCATGATATGTTATCAATACCAGCCTGACATAATACAGGTGGGATGGCTTACTGTTAACATCTTCTGGCCATGTAGTGTCAGGTCCTGGTTATAGCATTTGCAACAGTTGGTACTGTATTGCAGGGCAGACCTGTTTTGCTGGGTGGAGGGGGATATCAATACGTGTAAGACTTACGTTGCTTGAGACCCCTCACCCCCATTAATGGTGCCTCTGTTCATATATGTCTTTGTTATGTTCTCTATTATATCTATAGATATATATCTGTATATACGTATCTATCTATCTTAATATATATATATATATATATATATATATATATATATATATATATATATATATATTGACATATATATATATTGACATATATATATGTAGACATATATATATAGATGTATGCATGGAGAGAGAGAGGTTTATATCTATTTAGTTTTATATATAATCTAGGACTTTTGATCAAAAGATCAAAATTCCGAATCTATTCCCACAGAACACACTTTAACAAAAGCGCTTTCATCGAAAAAGCACATTCATTAAAGTGTCTTCAACAAAAAAAAATCCACTAAATTAAGTTTTTTGCAGAGGGGCAATTCCACTGCACTCCCCATGTGGGGGGGCTGTGCCACTTACACCCCCTACTTAAATACTCTCCCTCTGAAATCGCACTGCAGTAGCGAAAAGGGAATTTTCCCTTATCTGCATCGTAGTACAATCTTACGACCTCCGCAACAGGCATACTTACGTGAAAGTGCTTCTTCGGTGAAAAGCACTTTCACATAAGTATGCTTGCCCATAATTGATTTGGACTTTTGATCATTCGATCAAAAGTTCCAGATCCATATCTATCTATCTATCTATCTATCTATATATACATACATATATATATATATATATATATATATATATATATATATATATATAGATATATATATATATATATATATATATATATATATATATATATATATATATATATATATATATATATATATATATATATATATATATATATATATATATATATATATATATATATATAATTATATATATATATATATATATATATATATATATATATACCCGCACACACACATAAATTTAGATGTAAAAGTACATTTCCTGTACTGTTGAATGCTTGCGCTGGATGATATGTTTGTGGAAACATCAGGGTTATGTGTATCTGTTATGGCTAAGTGGTAAATCACATTGGCTATGATGTGCAGGCTCCTGGTTTCAAGACTTGCAGAGGCTGTATATTTTCTTGCTGGGCAGTACAAGGGCCATTCAATACAAAATGATTAAGGCACTTCTGAGCAGTTGTAAGCCGATTTGCATGGGAGTAAGCACTGCCTACACAGGATAAGCAATTTGGAAGCTAACTGAGTGTAAGGAACTGTAACCGAAAGTTAGCAGTACTTAGCTCTGCGCAAACCCACTTACAACTGCTTTAAAGTGCCTTAATCACTCTGTATCCTACGGCCCATGTTCTACCCAGCAACAAAATAAACAGGCCCTGCAAGGCTCAAACCCAAGACCCTGCACACTATAGACAAAGTGATTTACCACTAAGCCATGGCAGATATAAACAAATCTCATGTTTTTAGAAACATATCATCCAGCCCAGTCATGCAACAGTACAGAGAATGTATACCAACATCTAGATGTATGTGTAAATATATTAATATTTAAACAGATACAACATACCTATATATGTATGTATATTTTGAAATATAGGCATATATATATATATATATATATATATATATATATATATATATATATATATATATATATTTATATACATGCAAATGCTTACATCGACACATGTCTACACCTATATGTCTACATATACACAGCAAGGTACATATATGTACGCAGATATATATCAATGCAGGTATATATGGGCATAGTCATATATATGTAAGCAGATTTATATATCTATACATGTATATGTGGCCGTACATCTGTAGATAGCAATGGTAGATTAACAAAAACAAATATGTCCACATGCACCGTTAATGGGGTTGAGAGGCCCCAAACAATATACATCTTTAACAATTAGGCATACTCCCCACAGCCAAACACATTTGCCCTGCAATACACAAGCAAGTGTTGAAGATCCCATAACCAGGACCTGACATGACATGGGTACAAGATGTTAACAGTACTACATCCCACTTGTATGATATCAGGCTGGTATTGGTAACATATGATGCAGTACAGTCTGGCTCCCATAAGAAATGTAAAATGTGGAAGCTATCAACATCCCCAGAATATATATACACAGACACATACATGCATATATATATATATATATATATATATATATATATATATATATATATATATATATATATATATATATAGATATATATTTGTGTGTGTGTGTGTGTGTGTGTGTGTGACTACACATTCACATGCAGAGATATATACAGTAAGATACATATGTAGGAGGTGCACACAATATGGAACAACCACTATGCCTACAGTTCACACCTGAACAACTGGACACTGTATGGGCCACCCATACAAATGACATTCATTGCCTGCAACATATACCCACAAAGAGGTAATAGGAAAAAAACACCACACACAGGTTTGCAGAAATGGAAAACATTTATTTGTGTACTATTACAGTTCTATATACTATTGCTACTGTAATTGGGATTGTCTTCATGAACATGGTGTGTGTGGGAGATCTCATCTGCTTTCCACTTCTGTGCCGCTGGCTACTGACAGACATCCTAAGGACATCATAGTAAAGTACCACTGCTAGCATGTACTGCCTCTGTTGATTGCAGCATATATATTGGTCAATACGTGTGGATATTCTGACACACTCTGTACAGTCCAGAGGTATACACAAAACCTCTTATTGCAAAAGATGTGTACCATGCCTGACAATATGGATGTCAACAGCCATGTATATGGGTTTAACACATAATGACTGTTATACATATGCAACCATAGGTTATGCATTCACACACTCCTGTCTGGCCTGACACGTAATAACTGCTGGTACAGGGGTGCCATGGTCACATACTACCCACTAGATATTGACATACATCTGTACAGCATCCCACTGCTCTGTCTGACATACATGACTATTAAGGCAGGCCCGGCAGCAGTACATCTGGCAAGTATCTGCACATGACATTTCACTGGGTAAGTACACTAAGCTGCTAGGCATGTAACAATGCACTGTGCAGGCTACAGGCAGACTGGCTCAACACTGGCCTATATCTCCTATGGGGGAATACACATGTACCTGCATATATAACAGGCTGTACAGGCATGTCACAGCACAGGATAAGATGCACCTGTGCAAACGTGCATAACCACAACCATTGAGAACACAGCCACAGCCACATATGGCAAGCTAGCATAGTATTACAGTATATGGACTATCTGTTCAACCCCATCCTCATATGTGCCACTCACACGCTAACTCTACATATACTGGGCCACTACACAGTTTGGTCTGATGGCTGACTGTGGTATGGGACATGTGTGTGTGTGTGTATGGCCCTACAAACATGTAAGCCAATATGGTAACATACAGTGGAGCAGCATGTAACATCAGATAGGACAGGACCTAGGACAATGACAACTACCTTAGTCTGTACACAGACCAAGGTACATATTAACAATACGCACACTGGCAACATTCACCATAAGTACACAGACCTCAGTACTGTACAAACAACCACAGTATGTCCAGGTTATGTCATCAAATATAACCGCTACTGTACATAACATGTGTAGCAATCTGATATCTCACTGGCTTGTTATCAGATATGATGACACTAATTATGGTGTACAGCACATATGCACCTCGTACTGCATGACATATGTAAAAAGGTTGACTGAGTTGTGGCTGGAAGCACATACACAGGGCCAATATTGACACATTGTTGTGATAACATCATACATTTACTGTTGTAACAGAGTTTGTTACAACATATGTCCTATGAGGGATATGAAGTTTGTAACTGTCATAGGTTTCACCATCTACAGACTACAATCCTCACACTGCCTTCTGCAGTTCACAGATACATGTTCTGTGGGTAACACATAACACCAAAGGCACCATACACTGCCCAGTCTGCAGATGACCCTACAGATGGGGAGTCATCATAAACATACAACTGACATGGCAGGTATTAATACGTGCAGGACAGCCATATCCGCACACACCCTGTTAAACCAACATTACTCCGAATGCAGTATAGCAGCACT
Organism: Protopterus annectens; assembly: GCF_019279795.1. Lineage (NCBI taxonomy): Eukaryota > Metazoa > Chordata > Ceratodontiformes > Protopteridae > Protopterus > Protopterus annectens. Next base: position 581,698,204 of record NC_056727.1, on the reverse strand, counting down.
TAGTCTGTAGTCAGGTCAGGCACACCCCCCTCTTGTGTATTGGCCTGTTTCCACAGTGTATGTTGTCAGAGATAAATCTCCACTGCATCTGAGATGCTGTTTGCCAAACAACAGAATGAGTTCCTGCTCACAGTGAATGAAAAGGACCAACACAAACATGATGTTCCTAGATATTGGAGTGTGTTTCCATGCAACTGGCTATGGGAATGTTACCACAGCTGTTCTACATGCAATCAGCTAGGGGAGGGCTGCAGTTCATGCAGAGGCCATCAGCTGATCATGAGCATTACCTAAAATACACATGCTGTTGCCTAAGAAAAGCAGGTATAGGTCTCCACATCCACCAGTGAGGGAGTGAGAGAGGCAGACAGAGGCATTGACAAATCAGGGAGGGGTGGGAGAGTAAAACCTATGCATGTTTGTGTCACACACCTACCAGCACAGGGTATCAAACCTTTGATGACTATGTAGTGCTATCACAGTCCTAGGCAGTTGTTGCATGCACCACATAGGTTACATGTTGTGGAGTCCGCAGAATATATATGTGATAGTGAGTGACATCTGCAACAGGAATAAGGTAGCTATACAGTAGGTGATGTATACATGCCTGTCCACATGAACAGGTGCCAGTGTCAACACAACCACACTCTCACAGGGATGCACACACATTGAAACACTTGTCAGGGCCAGGGATACAGCTCATCACTAGTGAGATTGCCACAACACATTACTGTGAAGGTATCACATGCACCACATGGGTCATACGGAGGTTATATGAGCAAAGGATAAGGAGAGGTGTCTGACATCAGACAGCATGCTTCAGTATGTCACTGGTGGTTGTAGTGAGAGTGGATGTGATCGTACGCATCATACAACACACACACAAACACACAGGATGCCAGTACTGGCATGAATGGGTGCATTTCTGCATGGGTATCTGGTGTTCGACTGTGCTAGATGGCTATACAAGGCTAGATGATGGGTATACCTTGGCTGCAGACCACATGACAATGGTCTGCATTGTGGCTCAGGCCTGTGGTTTTGCATTTGCCCGCACAGATAGGTATTGTATCCATCATCCAGTCACCTTGGTGGCTATTGCGTGTGGCCAATGCTGTGCATCGCTTGCCATGTATGTGTTCCCTAGTCCATGACATGGACAGTGTCTGGGATGTGCACACCTACCACATGCATGTACAGTGACATGTGGAACTGTACCTGGGGTGTTGGGCCCATGTTGTGTACACAGATTATCATCAAATGTGCCAGTCTTGGCCACCTGTGGCAGAAACTGGTAATGGGCAGCAGATTTACCCTGAACCTACATTGATAGCATGCTAACAGCATTCCCTGGTGTCAGTGGCATCTGTCCATACAGGGCATGCTTTCAGGCATGGTATGTTCTTTGTGGTCACATGTGATGGCACCACAGGTGTTGCAGGTGTCCAGTGGGGAATATGGGGAAGGTGCACTGTCTGCATGTATGTGCTTATTGGACAGATGGACAGGGTGCCATGCCCTCTGTAGGCTACTGCAATCACTCCATAGTTACTATCAGTCATCAATATATAGTGTACTACACACATATTGGCTGTTGCCTCAGCATGTGTGTGTGTGTGTGTGTGTGTGTGTGTGTGTGTGTGTGTGTGTGTGTATGTGACATGGGTTGAGAGTGTGCTCTGTGTAATACTGTGGTTGATTGCCTGGCTGTGATGTCACATGTATGGGTATGGATTTGCATCCCAGCCTCTCAGCTATTTCACATCTATTATCCATGCACAGTGGACATTGTGATATAGGGCCACCATAAAAGACATTTGCAAAACCCACCCCACATTGGGCCCAGGTGTTACATACTCACACCCACCTCCACATAGGATACAAGTTACAAATGCACACACACCTGTCATGTCTGGGAGTTGAACCCCTACCTAACTAGTTTATTACACTACACAGTTATAGTACATGCCAAGTAGATTGCTGGAGTACTCTTTCCCTAAAGGTGTATTTCACATTGGATGACATCAGCAGGACTGCCAAAGTAGGCCATTGGACATGCACTGAGTGTGAATAGCCTAAAATGCATTGCTTTCTACACAGAAATTGAAACACACACAAAACACCCACAGCAGACATGTGTGGGTATAGATCCCCTAGCAGAGATCTATATCACACCACAGCAGGATGCAGTTATGGCACACGCTACAGAAAGTACTGGGCTACATCTTTCCCAGAGGTGCATTTCCAGGTGGATGACATCAGCATCCTTGCCAAAGTAGAGCATACAAACTGTTTGGAGTGTGACTATTTCTATGTTTTTACACAGAATTGGGCAGGGCACATCTGACTGTGACTACATTCCTACATTGGATGGGGGGCACACCTGACACTTGTACACATTTCCTAGGACTTTACTGGTATGTTGGGTACTACATTTTAGTCTGAAGTCTTACTTATCATGCTGGCTAGAGGCATACCAGTGTACTACAGAGCTTAGCTTTTAATTACCTGCATATTATTTCTGACTTCCTACCCTTCAGAACTAACATCCCACTGACTGACCTGCTGTAGTCTGTCTGTGTAGGCCTAGGGGGAGGTTACCCATAGGCCTCATTCAGAGGCCATAGCCCAGCCTTTGTTTGTGTTTGTCTACACCTGTCCTGCTGGCTGTGACTGTTGTTGGGTATGTAACCCCCCCGACTGGCATGTGTGAGTCACTTACCTTGTGGGTGTCCCAGTATTGAGGTTGGTGCTGCAGGGCTGCCTATGTCAGATGCACATAGTACACTCCCTACACATGGTTAGGCACAGGTAGTGCAATGTTTGGCATCCCTTTTACTGTATGTGAGAGTCAGAAAGAGGTGTTATTCCCTGGGTCCGTCCTGTGTCAGTGTATGTGCTATGCATTGCCTCTTTGCCAAGGCCAGGGCATACTGGGCACGTCTCCTTCTGCCTACTGGGGCAGGCTCAGGTTGCTCCTCCTCTGAGTCACTCTGTGTCTGTGCAGGCCTTGGCAATGTTGGGGGGCTGTGTGGCCCTAACCCATGCTGTTCCTGCTGCAGCTGTTTCCGCAGAATCATATTGTGTAGCATGGCACATACAAGGACAATTTGGGTACATGTAGCTAGTAAGTACTGCAAGGCTCTACCGGATGTGTCCAGGCACCAGAACCATGACTTGAGCATCCCAAGCACACACTCTACTATAATTCTGGTCTGTACGTTTCTCTCATTATGGAGTTCTTGTTCGGGTGTGTGTGCATTTCTGATGGGTGTCATCAGCCACAGCTCCAGTGCATATCCAGCATCCCCCACTAGGTGACCGTGAGGGATGTTCCCATTGGCAAATCTCTGGTACAGCTGCATCAGATGCCAGATGTGGGAATTGTGATAGTTTTCAGGGCAGCCAGCACACATGTTCATTATTATGCCCTGGGCATTGCACATGACCTGGCAGTTGATGGAGGCGAAGCCCTTGTGGTTGATGTAGACCCTACCCCACTCACCAGGTGGTGCTTTGATGCATATGTGCATGGAGTCAATAGCACCCACTACCTCAGGGTATTCTGCTATTTGGTGGAAGAGTTGCATATTGCTGGCCAACGCCTCACAGGTATTGGGGAAATATACGTGCTCACCAACATGTGCTGACATGGCATCCAGGAACTGGTGGAGTACCCTGGATCCTGATGCCTGTGAAATCCCGATCATATCCCCAGTTAGTCTTTGGAAGGTACCTGTAGCTAGTATTCTTAGGCCTACACATACCTTGGTATCCACTGGGATGGATTCTCCTCTGTACGTTCTGTGTGTCAGGTGTGGCTGGCACAGTTCAACAATTTGCTGTAGGAGGTCCCTGCCCACCCTATAGTGCTCCACTATCTCCAGCTCATGTAGCCCCTGGTAGGTTACCATGGGTCTGTACACTTTACTCCATCTCCTCACTGTGGGTTGGTCAACAGCATTCACATCCTCACCACCCTTAGCCTCTTCCACAAGTTGTATGATAGCTGTTGCAGCCCCAATCATTTTGCTATTGTGAGTGTTAAAAGTTCCCCTCTTGTTTACACCGGTGGTGTAGAGTGTGGGAAAAACCAGAGGGGAAGGTGTTTGCTTAGATTATAGTAGTGTTCTTGGCTGGGCTGGTCTGCTGCCTGTGTAATTGGCTGATTCTGATACATTTCACCTGCCAGCTAAGCTAGTTCTCCTTCATTACCTTCCTACTGCTGTTTTCCCTTCCCATTGTCTTCCTGTTTAAGCCTGTCTGCATGCTGCGCAGAGTGCTCAAATGTGCACTCTGCTGCTATTTCCTGGTTTAACTTTTTTGTTCTTCCTGTAAAACCCAGTGCGCAGCACACACAGCTGCTTAGACTTTGTAACAAGTGATAGGCAGGTTTAGAAACACCCTCTAGCTTAGCACAGGGCTCCAATCTGCTTACAGTATGCCTGGCACCCCCCATGATGTCACCTAACTCTTAGGCTTGCACAAAGCTATTCCTACTCTTACACTGTTGGGACCTGACTCACATGCTGGGGAAAAGTGGGATTCACTATCCTTCCCCTTATTTGCATAGGATTGTCTGCTAATGCATAGTTACATGTCTTACACTAAGTCTCCCCCTTAGCAACCACTACTCACTGGCCATGTTGTCTTCTGCCTGCCATTGACTTGCATGGCAGAATAGTGATTTTAGTTAGACTGCTCATTTTAGGTTTATTTTATTATTTTCCTCTGATCCTGTTTGCGCGCCACGGCCCTACGCTTAAACAGCCAAGATCGGCTAAAAAAAAAATAAAAGTTGATTTTTGCATTTATTTTTTGTTTGCAATGCCAATGGCCTTATACTTGGCCATTGGCATGCTTACTACATGACAAGCAGCCTTTATTTGGGGCTGTCACAGCTCCGTTTTGGATTTTGCAGAAATGTACTCGGTTACTAACCAAGTACATTTCTGCAGATAGCACTAGTCTTGCACAGACTGTTGCAAGCATCCTGTATTGCAAAATCACCTCATTTGCATGGATGCCACCTGCAAATGGGGTGATTTGCATACCAGGGCTTAGTCCATGCAAGATTAGTGCAGAAGTGCTCATGCACGCCCCTGCAGACTGTTCCTGGATCGCACGGCAGACATATTGCCTGCTTCAGCTCCTGCACCGATCTTGCACTCTGTGTAAGCTGTTGAGAATCCTGGGGGGCCCCTCTGGATTCTGCAAGCCTTGCACAGCATGCAGGATTAGTGCAGGAGCTCCAGCAGACAAGATATCTGCCATGCGATCCAGGAATATCCTGCAGAAACAGGCACAAGTGCTCCTGCACTAGTCCTGCACGGACTAAGCCCCTGTATGCAAAGTACCCCATTTGGTGGAGAAATCAATGCAAATGAGGGGAATTTGCGATCCAGGAAGCTGGAAACTGGCCATGCTAGTGTAATCTGCAGAAATGTACTCAGTAACAGAGTACATTTCTGCAAAATCCAAAACAGAGCCGTGACAGCTCCAAATAAAGGCTGCATATCAGTCTGGAAGCATGCCAATGGCCAAGTACAAGGCTATTGGCATTGAAAACAGTGTAAAAAATTTAAAAAAATTAACTTTTATTTTTTTTTAACTGATCTAGGCTGTGGCGCACAAACAGGATTGGGCTAAAAATAAAAAAATACCCCAAAAAAAGCATTCCAACCAAAATCACTAATCTGCCATTATAGTCAATGGCAGGCAGAAGACAAAATGGCCAGTGAGTAGTGGTTGCTAAGGGGGGATGCTCAGTGTGAGACATGTAACTATGTATTAGCAGGCAATCCTGTGCAAATGAGGGGAATTATAGTGAATCCCAGTTTTCGCCAGCATGTTAATCAGGTCCCAACAGTGTAAGAACAGGAATAGCTTATTGCAAAACTATGAGTTAGCTGACATCATGGGGAGGATGTCAGGCATACTGTAAGTGGATTGGAGCCCTGTGGTTCAGGTTTGCTTCTAGCTAAGCACAGCTAAGCAAGAGAGAGTGTCTGAGTCTGCCTAGCACTCTTTACATTGCCTAAGTGGGTGTGCACGCCATGCATCGTGTTTTACAGAAAAAAAATGTAAACCAAGAAATAGCAGCGCTGTGCACATTTGAGCACTGTGTTTGCACAGCTCACCCCTTGGCTTAAACAGAAAGGCAATGGGAAGGGAAAACAGCAGTAGGAAGTTAATCAAGGAGAACTAGCATAACTGGCAGGTGAAATGTATCAGAATCAGCCAATTACACAGGCAGTAGACCAGCCCAGCCCAGCCCAGAACACTACTATAAACTATGCAAACACCTTCCCCTCTGGCTTTTCCCATACTCTACACCACCAATGTATACAAGTGGGGAACTTTTAACAAACAAAACTACAAAATGATAGGAGCTGCAATAGCTATCATGCAACAACTTGTGGAAGAGGCTGAGGGTGGTGAGGCTGTGAATGCTGTCAACTAACCCACAGTGAGGAGATGGAGAAGAGTGTACATACCCAGGGTAACCTACCAGGGGCTATATGAGCTGGAGATAGTGGAGCACTATAAGGTGGACAGGGACCTCCTACAGCAAATTGTTGAGCTGTGCCGACCACACCTGACACACAGAACTAACAGAGGGGAACCCATCCCAGTGGATACCAAGGTATGTGTAGGCCTAAGAATACTAGCTACAGGTACCTTCCAAAGGCCAACTGGGGATATGATGGGGATCTCACAGGCATCAGCATCCAGGGTACTCCACCAGTTCCTGGATGCCATGTCAGCACATGTCGGTGAGCATGTATATTTCCCCAACACCGGTGAGACATTGGCCAGCAATATGCAACTGTTCCACCAAATAGTAGAATACCCTGAGGTAGGGGGTTCTATAGACTGCACGCACATACGCATCAAAGCAACACCTAGTGAGTGGGGTAGTTTTTACATCAACCACAAGGGCTTCCCCTCTATCAACTGCCAGGTCGTGTGCAAAGCCTAGGGCATAATAATGAATGTGTGTGCTGACTGCCCTGGAAGATATCACGATTCCCACATCTGGAATCTGATGCCGCTGTGAAAAGAGATTTGCCATTGGGAACATCCCTCACGGTCACCTAGTGGGGGATGCTAGATACGCACTGTAGCCATGGCTAATGACTCCCATCAGAAATGCACACATACCTGAACAAGAACTCTATAATGAATCACACGCACAAACAAGAATCATAATAGAGTGTGTGTTTAGGATGCTCAAGTCACGGTTCCGGTGCCTGGACATATCCGGTGGAGCCTTGCAGTACTCACCAGCTACATGTACCCAAATTATCATTGTATGTGCCATGCTACACAATATGATCCAGTGGAAACAGTTGCAGCAGGAACAGTACAGGGCACAGCCACACATCCCTCCACCATTGCCAAGGCCTGCACAGGCACAGAGTGACTCAGAGGAGGAACAACCTGAGCCTGCCCCAGTAGGCAGAAGGAGGCATGCCCAGTATGCCCTGGCCTTGGCAAAGAGGCAACACACAGCACATACACTGACACAGGATGTACCCAGGGAAAAACACCTCTGTCTGACTCTCACATACAGTAAAAGGGATGCCAAACATGACACTGTATGTGCTCAACCATGTGTAGGGAGTGTACTATATGCATCTAACATAGGCAGCCCTGCAGCACCACACTCAATAGTGGAACACCCACAAGGTAAGTGACTCATTCATGCCAGTCAGGAGGGTTTGCATACCCAACAACTTACTGTTCTCAACCATGTGTTGGGAGTGTACTCTATGCATCCAACATAGGCAGCCCTGCAGCACCAACCTTCATACTGGGACACCCACAAGGTAAGTGACTCACACATGCCAGTCAGTGGGGTTCACATACAAAACAACAGTCACAGCCAGCAGGACAGGTGTAGACAAACACAAACAATGGATGTGCTATGGCCTCTGAATGATGCTTATTGGTAACCACTCCCAAGGCCTCCACAGACAGACTACAGCAGGTCAGGTAGTGGGACATTACTTCAGAAGGGTAGGAAGTCAGAAAGTAATATGTAGGTCAATCAAAGCCAAGATCTGTAGTACACTGATATGCCTGTTGTCAGCATGATAGGTTAGAATACAGAATGAAATGGAGTACCTGTCATACCAGTGCAGTCATAGCAAATGTGTACAAGTGTCTGGTGTTCCCCCCCATCCTACATAGTAATGTAACAGTCAGGTGTACCCCCCAATCCTGTGTAGAAATTTAGAAATAGTCAGGTGTGCCCACCCCATCCTATGTAGAAATGTAGTAACAGTCAGGAGTGCCCCCCCAATCCTGTGTAGAAATATAGAAATAGTCAGGTGTGCCCAACCCCAATCCTGTGTAGGAATGCAGAAACAGTCAGGTGTGCCCCCAATCCTGTGTAAAAATTTAGAAATAGTCAGGTGTGCCCCCCATCCTCCATAGAAATGTTGTAACAGTCAGGTGGGCCCCACAATCCTGTGTAGAAATGTAGAAATAGTCAGGTGTGCCCCCCCAAATCCTGTGTAGAACTGTAGAAATAGTCAAGTGTGCCCCCAATGCTGTGTAGGAATGCAAAAACAGTCAGGTGTGCCCCCCCAGTCCTGTGAAGGACTGCAGAAACAGTCAGATGTGCTCCCCCCAACTCTACTTAATTATGTAGTAATGATCTTGTGTGTCTCCCCAATCTGATGTACACAAGTAATAACAGTCAGGTGTGCCCCGCCGCAACCCTATGTAGAAATGTAGTAACATGTGTGGTATAATACCAGTAGAGCACAGATGCACAGAAGTGGCCAAGGTAGCAATATAGGTTGTAGCAGCTGCACAATATGCAGGTATGTGTGTGTTAGGTTGGTGTGTGTCTCATATCGTGTGAGAGTGGTCGGTATGTATGCATGTTGAGGTAAGCCTGGTGGCCATTGCCCACTACCGCTGATGACAGGGACAAGTCCTCACAACTGCAGAGCCATACACAATACCCATCAGTATAACACAAGCCAGCAGTAAGCCATTGCAAATGTATGGAGGTAATATGTGTCACCATCTGAAAGACTGACATGGCTTGGCTGTTAGGCTAGATATACAAGCAGTCCACAGGGGAAAGTACCCCAGACATACAGTATATATTGTGTCACTGTGAAATGGACACACCCTTGGAAAAATACATACAGGTATGCATCACATTATCTGGTCCTGTAGTAGGGTACACTGGTGTTGTCTGCCCAAACACTCGCACATCACAAAGGAGGTAGGACTGATATATTGGGAAACAGCTAGTGTACTTGCACATGCAAGCATAACTGGAATGCCCAATGTATATCTGTGTGTCAGATGCACGTAGTGTCCATAGCACACGCGCAGCCAGTTCATGCAAACACCACCCACAGCCACCTCTCTGGTCATATCCCTGCTGTGGGGAATGGGTATAATAAGACCCCACCTGTATATGGCAATAGCGGAAAACTGCAGCATGCAGTGCAGGTGTCCCATGCAGGTGTGTTCCTAGCTGTAGGCAGCACCCTGCCAGCATCCACACCACCTGAGCAAGACTGTTAGGAGGTATTGGCATGAACACCTAGCACACCTACCCTGTCACCCCAGGGGAATATACTGTATAGTGGTGTGGGACTGTAGGACTGACAGAATGCATTGACTTGCCACATCTGGCATGCAGCAACACCTAATGCCCCACAGACATCTACTGAAGGCCTGTGTCTCACACGTACTAGCAATGCATGTTATGTCATGGATACCCAAATAACAACATACCACACTGCACATAAGCCATATGCAAGGCTATATGGACAAACCACAGTAACATGTCCACCATGTCCCACTGCATGAACTGTGAACCATCACTAACACATACCTGTGATGGGGTGATACCCTTAGGGAAAGTATGTATGCATAATGTATGGAAGATGTTAGAATAACACAGAGGGGGTGGGAGCATGGGCAGCTTGGAATGTGCAGGGTCCCACACCAAGATGTGTGCACACACTATCCCTGGCTGCAAACACATACACAGGTGGCTACTCACCTGCCCGTACATCACAATAGGGTAAATGTCCTGACCCATGGCACCTGCCCCTGGCTAACCTGTGTAAATCTGTACAGCTGTAAGGCATTGTCACAGCAAGATAAGCCCATACTGTCATGTGGATGGGCGTACAGGTATGGGATCCTCTGCTAGTACTGTACCAATGTGCTGAACCAGATACACAAACTCAACGCCAAGTGTCTGCAGCTCCCCTTCCAGAATGGCATAATTTACCATGAATATGTAGGTGTCTGCCCACAATACCAGACACAGCTGCAGTCACTCCTGTCCCCCAAGACATCACTGTGAGCAAGAATGTTCACCTGTCAGTACATGAGGACAGAAAACTTCACTGTGTATAACAGTACATTCCTGAATATCTCTGCTAACAGCAGTACCATGCAGCTGAAGCAGCACAGACACAATCACCTACAGCACATGTTATCTCCTGCACAGTTTGTCCCCATATTGCCAAATGATCAATGGATACCCTGCAGAAACAGTATGCTACCTGTAGGTGTACAACACAAATGTCTGCACTGCGGTACAAACTACCTGGACTCGATCCACACATTCACTACAAATGGGAATACTGGGCATGCTCACACAAACAAATGAAGGCCATATCTGCAAACACCAGTGGACCAGACAAATCTGGCAGTTGCAGATGTTAGTGCAGACACTCCTCAGTTTGCACCACTCATGCTTTGCACACACAGTGGATAGGAATATGGACATATATCTAAGGACAACACACTATAATAAGCCAAAAGTAGATGTACATAGATGTGTGGAAGAGGGTGACTATGACAAGGAGCCATCCAGGCCTGTCCCACCCAGCACACAGCCAAAGGGCCACAACTACATGAAGTTCAGCTGTCACTCACTGCAGATACTAGCCACCAGTATCTGTCAATATTACAGACTATGTGGTGCAAGTGCTAGCTGTGCAACATGACTGTATAAGAAAGTAGTCATCTAGCAGCTGTATACACGTACCTGTGGAATATGACCCTTGGTGTGCTCACATGTGGCATGTCAACCTCTAGATGAATGGGTTATGGCCCATGCACACACACTGCCCTCACTATAGCCCTACTATGACAAGCCTGCTGTGGTCATCCACTGTGAAATACACCTTTGGGAAAATTGCAGCCCGGTAATCTCCATGGTGTGGCCTATAACTGTGTACTGCTGTAGTGTGAGAAACTAGTTAGGTAAGAGTTCCAATCCCAGACATGGCAACTGTATGTGTTTGAGTGACTGTCTGTCTCTGTCTGTGTAGGGAGAAATCCTTTTTTAGGGTAGTCACACTCCCTACAATTCAAATGCCCTACTTTGGTAAGGCTGCTGATGTCATCCACCTAGAAATACACCTATGGGAAGGTTGCACCCCAGTAATCTCCATAGCATGTCCCATAAGTGCATACTGCTGTAGTGTGATAAAATAGGTAGGAGTTCTAATCCCAGACTTGGCAAGCGTATGTGCGTCTGTCCTTGTCTGTGTAGAGAGCAATGCTTTTTAGGCTAGTCACACTCCCTACAATTCAAATGCCCTACTTTGGCAAGGCTGTTGATGTCATCCACCTTGAAATGCACCTTTGGGAAGGTTGTAGCCCAATAATCTCTGTAGCGCATCCCATAACTGTGTACTGTTGTAGTGTGATAAAATAGTTAGGTAGAAGTTCTAATCTCAGACTTGGCAACTGTGTGTGTGTTTCTGTCTCTGTCTGTGTGTAAATCAATGTTTTTTAGGCTAGTCATACTCCCTACAATTCAAATGCCCTATTTTGGCAAGACAGCTGATGTCATCCACCTTGAAATACACCTTTGGGAAAGTGTAGCCCAATAATCTCCATGGCACATACTATAACTGCATACTGTTGTTATGTGATAAAATAGTTAGCTAAGAGTTCTAATCCCACACTTGGCAACTGATTGTGTGTGTGTGTGTGTGTGTGTGTGTGTGTGTGTGTGTGTCTGTCCCTGTCTGTGTAGCAAGCAATGCTTTTTAGGCTAGTCACAATCTCTACAATTCAAATGTCCTATTTTGGCAAGGCTGCTGATATCATCCAACTTGGAATACACCTTTGGGAAACTAGAGGCCAGTAATCTTCATGGCATGTACTATAAATGTGTACTGCTGTTGTGTGATAAATTAGTTAGGTAGGAGTTCTAATCCCAGGCATGCCAACTGTGTGTGTGTGTGTGTGTGTGTGTGTGTGTGTGTGTGTGTGTGTGTGTGTGTGTGTGTGTGTGTGTGTCTGTTTAGGGAGCAATGCATTTTAGGCTAGTCACACTCAGTACAATTCAAATGCCCTGCTTTGACAATCCTGCTGATGTCATTCACTGTGAAATACACCTTTGGGGAAGGGGTATTCCAGCAATCCCCATGGTGTGTCCTTTAGCAGCATCATGTCATAGTGTGATGTAGAACTCTGGTAGGGATTCTAGTCCTACACATGTCAGTTGTGAATGTTTTGTGTGTGCTTCTATGTATGTGTAGGAAGCAATACATTTTAGGCTAGTCACACACTACAATTCAAATGCCCTACTTTGCCAAACCTGCTGATGTCATTTACTGTGAAATACACCTTTGGGGAAGGAGTACTCCAGTAATCTCCATGGTGCATCCTGTAACTGTGTAATGCTGTAGTGTAATATACTAATTAGGTAGGAGTTCTAATCCCAGACATGACAGGTGTGTCTGTTTGTTATTTGTATCCTTTGTGGAGGTGGTTTTGAGTGTGTAACAACTGGACTCAATATGGAGTGGGTTTTGCAAACTTCTTATATGGTGGCCCAAGTATATATCACAATGTCCACTGTACAGGGATAACAGATGTGAAATAGCCAAAAGGCTGGGGTGTGGATCCATACCCCTAAATGTGACATCAATGCCAGATGAACAATGTTAGCAACACTTGTATTACCCAGGGAACACTCTCAACCCATGTTTCATACACACACACACACACTTGCCTAGGCAACAGCCGCTATGTTGGTAGTACCCTGCATATTGCCCACTGATAGTAACCATAGCGTGATTGCAGTGGGCTACAGAGGGCATGGCACCCTGTCCATCAGTCAAATAGGCATGTACATGCTGACAGTGCACCTCCCCCATGTTCCCCACTGGACACCTGCAACACCTGTGGTGCCATCAAATGTGATCCACAAAAGACATACCATGCCTGAAACACAAGCCCGGTTTGGACAGATGCCACTGACACCAGGAAATACCAGTATCATGCTATCAATGTAGGTGCAGGGTCAACTTGCTGTCCATTAACAGTTCCCGCCACATGAGGCCAGGACTGGCACATCTGATGAGAACAATCTCTGTACACAACATGGGCCAGACACTCCAGGTACAGTTCCATATGTCACTGTACTTGCATGTGGAAGATGTGCACATCCCAGACACTGTCCATATCATGGACTAAGGAACACATACACGGCGAGCAATGCACAGCATTGGCCACATGCAACAGTCACCCAGGTGACTGGATGGTGAATACAATACCCACCTGTGTGGGCAACTCCAGACACTACACCCCTGAGCCAAAATGCAGACCTTTATCATGTGGCCTGATGCCAAGATATACCCATCACATAGCCTTGTATAGCTGTCTTGCACCATCAACCACAACACACCTGTAAAACAGTGCACCCATGCATGTCAGTACTGGCACTCGTGTCTGTGTGTGTGTGTGTTGTATGATGCATATGACCATGTTCACACTCACTACAACCCCCATTGGCATACCGAAGCATGCTGTCTGATGTCAGATAACTCCACATATCCTTTGCACATATAACCTCCTTATGACCCCTGCGGTGCATGTGATACCTGCACAGTACTGTGTTGTGGCTATCCCACTAGTGATTAGTTGTATTCCTGGCCATGCCAACTGTGTCAATGTGTGTGCGTCCCTGTGAGAGTGTGGCGGTGCTAACACTAACACCTGATCATGTGGACAGGCACGTGTACTACACCTACCACATAGCTACCATATCCCTGTTGTTATACATTCTGAGGGCTCCTCAACATGTAACCTATGTGGCGCATCTAATAACTGCATGGACATGTGATAGCACTGCATAGTCATCAGGGTTTTATACCCTGTACTGGTAGGTGTGTGACACAAACATGCTTAAGTTTTACTCTCCCACCCCTCCCTGTCTTTTCTTTGCCTCTGTCTGCCTCTCTCACTCCATCTCTGGTGGATGTGGAGACTTACACCTGCTTTGCTTAGGCAGCAGCATGTATATTTTAAGTGATGCTCAGGATCAGCTGATGGCCTCTGCATAAATTGCAGCCCGTCTCTAGCTGATTGCATGTGGAACAGCTGTGGTAACATTCCCATAGCCAATTGCATGGAACACACTCCAGTATCTAGGAACATCATGTTGGTGTTGGGCCTTTCATTCACTGTGAGAAGGAACTTGATCTGTTATTTGACAAACAGCATCTCAGATGGATTGGAGATTTACCTCTGACAACATACACTGTGGAAACAGGCCAGCACACAGGTGGGGGATGTGTCTGACCTGACTACAGACTATAAGTGCTGCTATACTGCATTTGGAGTAATGTTGGTTTAACAGGGTGTGTGTGGATATGGCTGTCCTACATGTTTTAATACCTGCCATGTCAGTGCTATGTTTATGAGAAAACACCCATCTGTAGGGTCATTTGCAGACTGGCCAGTGTGTGGTGCCTTTTGTTTCAGGTGTTATCCAAAGAGCACCTATCTGTGAACTGCAGTAGGTAGAGTGAGGATTGCAGTCTTCAGATGGTGACAGCCATGAGGGTTACTGACTTCATATCCCTCATAGGACATATGTTGCAACAAACCGTGTTACAACAGTAAATGTATGAGGTTATCCCAGCAATATGTCGATACTGGCCCTGTGTATGTACCTTCAGCCACAACCCTGTCAACCTTTGTACATATGACATGTAGTAAGGAGTGCATATGTGCTGTACACCATAATTAGTGACATCATATCTGATAACAAGCCAATGAGATATCAGACTGCTTCACATGTTATGTATAGTAGGGTTTATATTTGATGACATAACCTGGACATTCTGTGGTTGTGTGTACAGTACTGAGGTCTGTGTACTTATGGTGATTGTCGGCAGTGTGTATATTGTTAATATGTACCTTGGCCTGTTTACAGACTATGGTAGATGTCATTTTTCTTGGTCCTGTTCTATCTGATGTTACATGTTGCTCCACTGTATGCTACCCTATTGGCTTACATGTTTGTAGGGCCATATATGCACATGTCCCATACCACAGACAGGCACTGGACCACACTGTGTAGTGGTCCAATATATGTAGGGTTAGTGTGTGAGTGGCACATATGAGGTTGGTGTTGAGCAGATAGTCCATATACTGTAATACTACGCTAGCATAGCATATGTGGATGTAGCTGTGTTCACATTGGTTGTGGTTATGCACTTTCACACAGGTGTATGTTGCTCTGTGCTGTGGCATGCCTGTAGAGCCTGCTATATATGCAGGTACATGTGCATTCCCCATAGGAAATGTAGGCCAGTGTTGAGCTGGTCTGCCTGTAGTCTGCACAGTGCTTTGTTACATGCCTAGCAGCTTAGTGTACTTACCCAGTGAGATGTAACGTCCAGATATTTTCCAGATGTACTGCTGCTGGGACACCATAACAGTCATGAATGTCAAACAGAGCAGTGGGATGCTGTACAGATGTATGTAAATATCTAATGGGTAGTATGTGGCCATGGGACTTCTGTACCAGTGGTTATTATGTGGCAGGACAGACAGGAATGTGTGAATGCATAACCTATGGGGGCACATGTATACCAGTAGTTACATGTTATAGCCATCTACATGGATGTTAACATGCACAGTGTCAGGATTGGTCCACATGTCTTGCACTAAGGGGTTATGTGTATACCTCTGGACTGTCCAGAGTGTGTCAGACTGTCCGCATATATTGGCCATTATCTCTGCTGTAGTCCACAGGAACATTACATGCTAGCAGTGGTACTGTATTATGATGTCCTTAGGATTTCTGTCAGTAGCCAATGGCGCACAAGTTAAATGCAGATGTGACCTCCCACACACACAATGTCTGTGAAGACACTCCCTATTACAGCAGCAATAGTCTACAAATATACCTGCTATACATACCTGACATCCCATTGCACTGTGAAGTTAGGACTATAAGGGCTGAGGTAGGGCTACACTCCATGTTCAGGACATTTGGTGACGATATATGTACATATAATTATCCAGATATCTATATAGACATACACATATACATTTCGACATACATAGATGTATATGTATATGTCATAAATCTACATATAATCACCCAGATATATACATATACAGAGCAATATATGTCTACACATATATAGCAAGAGATACATATGCACATATACGTATGGATATCTACATATATATTGACAGTAGTAGGTATATCAGAATAGATATGTATGCACATATAGTTATTGATATCTACATATATATCAACATAACTAGGCATATCTGCACACATATGATGTGCATACATACATAGCTATATATACATATAGCTATATATACATATACGCATATCTATATATACATATATCTATGTATATGTGTATATATATATATATATATATATATATATATATATATAGGAGTGCTACAGATTCCTGAAAGCCCAAAATCCTGAAGACCATCAGGGGTGAACTGCCTTAAGGTATATGGATGTACATTACCATACAATCCACCTTGGGTAAGTGTAGGCCTACTACCACCTGTCCTACAGACTGTTCTGTTTGTCAGTGTGCTTGTGATGGTGTCAATTATGCCTTGTTACGTAGCAGTTACCTCCCACTGTGCCAAATGAGGTCTTTACCCCCGAGGGATTGTCTACAGAGTGTAGATAGTGGCTGTTGAACTATACATCTGCATTACTTACTGTTGATCATTTGGTATCCTGTGGCCCAGTCTGTCTTTAGTATTGTACTACTTGATGGACTTGGCCTGAACAGCAACATTTGTTAACATTTCCAGACTACTGTATTAGTATAACTGTTTCACAATTGCATTACTCAGTTTATATGGATGTCTGTGTCTAAACAGCTATATGACATAGCATATACAACTGTATTAGTACACAGATACAGCTTTTCCATTTATGCAAACCTGTGTGTGGTGTTATATCCTTTTATCTCTCTGTGCATATATGTTGCAGGCAATGATTGTCATTTGTATGGGTGGCTCATACAGTCTTCAGTTGGTAAGGTGGTAACTGTAGGAATAGTGGCTGCTCCATATTGTCTGCACCTACTACATATGTATCTTACTATACATATTTCTGCATGTGTATGTATAGTTACATATATATATATATATATATATATATATATATATATATATATATATATATATTCATATATATTCATATATACATATACATATATATATATATATATATATATATATATATATATATATATATATATATATAAATATATATATATATATGTATGTATATATATATATATATATATATATATATATATATATATATATATGTGTGTATATATGAATATCTATATATATATAGACAGAGGATATAAAGAATCATGGCTTAACATCATAATAAAAGAGGTTTGTTCTTTGAGATGTAATAAGGCTATTCCTATATTACATAAATTTCACAATGACAACAGGGTAGTTAACATGGTTAAAGTTGATCCTATTTACAAGCTAGCTTTTCCCATTCCTATAACAAATGAAATGTTTTTCATTCGAAACATCATTACAGAGAATTGGAAGGTAATATTAGGAAATAAGGATCTAAGTTTAACACTAGGTAATGTGCCTCTATTCACATACAAAAAAACAAAGAATTTGAAAATGATTTTGGAAAAAGCACCAAGTGAAGTCTCTAATAGACTTACTGATGGTACTTTTCCTTGTCAAAATTGTAAACAATGTAGACACATTTCAGGTACTAGTTCAGTGTTTTTTAAGCATCTAAGAAAAGAATTTTGTATCAAGGGGCATTACACTTGTAAGACAAAAAATGTGGTATATGTCGCTCTTTGTAATTCTTGTGAACAGTTTTATATTGGTAAAACTATTCGTACACTAAACAAACGTATCTATGAACATGTGTCTGCTATTAAGAACAAGGATCTGACAAATGCCTTAGCAAAGCACGCTATAGTTTGTCCTGATTTCAAAAAGTTCACTTTTTCTGTATTAGAAAAAGTTCAGGATGTAGGTTTTTGTGGTAACTACAAAGTTAGATTGGAATGTAAAGAAGCCATTTGGCAAATTCTGCTCAATGCAGACAAATATCCTGGGTTAAATGAAGCAGTGAATATAAAGTGCTTTTTACAAGCACAAAGACCCAAATAAGCACAGTATAAGTTCTTAAATACATAAACTATAGAAGTGTTTTGATAACTTTGGTTGTTTAAACAACTTTTAAATGTGTAATTTTTTTGTATATGATTAGTACTTTTTAATTAACAGATGTAAGAATTTTGATTTACTATAAGTTACTGTGACTTTAATCACATTTTACTCTTGATTGGTCTAAGAAAATCATGTGTATACACATTGGTACTATTTAAACTGCTTTCAGTATGAGATATGTACTTTCTGAAGAAGTTCACAGTTAATAAAGGTGGACGAAACGCGTAAAAGATATTTTTGACTCTAAGCCTCTTGTCTGTTCACAGTGGTCGTTGTAGTTTGTGTTCTAAAGTTTTAAGTTTCAAAGTTTGTGCAGTATATATGTATATATATATATATATATATATATATATATATATATATATATATATATATATATATGTATATCTGTATCTGCATATATGTGCCTGTGTATATGTATCCTGGGGATGTTGATTGATATCACTTTGTACATTCCCTATAGGAACCAGACTGTACTGCATGGTATGCTACTGATACTAGCCTGACATCATACAGGTGGAATGGAGTACTGTTAACATCTTGTGCCCATGTCATGTCAGGTCCTGGGTATTGGGGCTGCAACATTTGGCAGTGTATTCTAGGGCAGTCTTGTTTGACTGTGGGTAGGGGTACCTAATCGTACAAGACGTATGTTGTTTGAGGCCTCTCAACCCCAGTAATGGTGCATGTGGACATATATGTTTATGTTATGTTCGCATTATCTATAGATTTATGTCCACATATACCTATGTAGATACATATATCTGCAGATATATATATATATATATATATATATATATATATATATATATATATATAAAACTTGCTGTATATATGTAGACGTATAGATCCATATATATATATATATATATATATATATATATATGTATGCATTTGTATGTATATATGTTTTATATATATATATATATATATATTTCTATATTATATCTATATCTACATATATAGATATGTTATATCTATTTAAATAATAATATCTGTACACACAACCACATACATGTTGGAATACATTCCCTGTACTGTTGAATGAATGGGCTGGATGATATGTTTGTGAAAACATCAGGCTTATGTATATCTGGCATGGCTTAGTGGTAAATCACTTTGGCTATGGTATGCAAGGTTCTGAGCTCAAGCCTTGCAGAGGCTGTTTGTTTTCTTGCTGGGCAGAATAAGGGCCATTGGATACAGAGCGATTAAGGCACTTTTGAGCATTTGTTAGTGGGTTTGTGCAGGTTTGCGCGAGGGTAAGCAATGCTAACCTCCAGTTACATATGCTTACAGAGAGTTAGCTTCAAAATTGCTTAACCTGTGTGCGCATATCTTAGCCCCATGCAAACAGCCTTAAACCCGTTTACTAGTGCTTAAATATGCTTACTACTGCTTATTGGTGCTTAAACCTGCTTACTAGTGTTTTAGTCATTATGATACTGACACCTCACATGTGCATTTACTGCAGTACTCCAGTTCATAAGTATATGTTATTTAGTGGGTTATGCAACATAAATATTAGTGATAATGTGCTTTGCCATGGAAAATGAAATGTGCTGTAGTGGGACTTGAACCAGGAATGCCTGCTCGTAAGGTGTGTACTCCGCCCACTACACTATTGCTATGCTGCTTCATTTGCGTATATCTTCCTTGTTATCCTCTACAGCCATTTAAGCTGCATTAACCATAGCTAAGCGATGGGCACACCCACACACCTACGGTTAGCTTTAATCGGATTATTAAAAAAAAGGGTTTGTTCATTTTATTTCTGTATACTTGGTGTTGTACATGAGGGGGACTGTTGGTGGGGATATGCGGACACCTATGAACTGTCTTGTTCATTTCTTAGCCCTTTCTGCTGTTCTTCATTGCGGGGATGTGTATATAAGAGAGCTCTGCTCTCAGACACACCCCCTGCACTCTTACATGCTCCATGTAAGATTAGGAGCTCAGGCAGTGCACCTCATTAATATGCATGGCAGGCTGCCATCCTGCTCCTAAACTGCTGCCTCCATGCAGGACTAAGCTAGTCCTGCACAGAGGAATAGTAAATCTGGGGGACTGTTTTTTTCCCCATATGTGTGTTTCCCACAGTTATCTTTTCTTTCAAATTTCAGAATCCTGTTGTTGTTGTCTCCAATATCCATGATACTTATTAGCTTCCATCCAGACAGGATTCCAAGTACTTTCTGTCTTCTCTTCTCTGCAGGTGCACCTGGATTTTATTATGCATTGCTCATGTGGCATTTAACTCCTTTTCATAAGTTGCAACAGGATCAAAGATATATTTTGTCATTTGCCTTTTTTGTTTAACTCTAATACCCAGCCCCTACACAACACACTTCACTGTTTTGGCACAGTCTTCTGGAACTTTCTCTTAGTGTGTGGTTTTGAATGTAAAGATCATATTTAATTCACCCCATTCTTACCTCTCAACCCTGTAGCACAAGAAGTGTGTACAAAACAAACATAATTAGGGAACAAAGGCCCCAAAATAGTGACAGATTTTAAATATTGGTCTTATAAACTTAGAATATTGCTAGAATAACAGGTTTTGTTTTTGCGTGCATTTTTCTGAAGGATATGAAGTCTGAAATTCAAATGCCTGTCATTATAAAGTGACTTCAGTCCTTAGTGAGTTTCTATAAAACAGCAAATTTTATGAGGAACCGTAAAAAAATGTGATGCAAACACTTGGAGTGCTGTGAGCTATTCCATCCTTATTAGTTCCATATCTTGATATAGATTTGATTATGAAAAAAACATGGTAGATGCACTCCACTGCAGGTTACCATGTAACATACCCAGTTGCACTATAATTACTGAACAGAAACTCTGCAGTAACAGAGAAGTGACTGACATGTCTTGTTTCAGAGACAGAGACACTGCATATTTTGCAGTAAGAAAATACTTTAGTAATTTGCCATTGAGTCCTTCAGGTTGGGAAACAAAAACTATAATTCTTACTCAATGCATGTAATTCCCATAGAGAGAGAGAGTGAGAAAGATTGGAAAGTCTGTTCAATACATATCCCACTGGATAAATACTAGGGGCATGTGCCTGTGTATGTCATTTGTGGCTGTTTATGTCATCAACAAAATTCTTATTCACATTACTTTGAATGCAAGAGAAGTCAGCAGAGGTTAGTATTAGTTTATCACATCCGTTATCCCATCCCACTGGAATATTTTGTAATTCTTTCATGATATAACAGAGGTGAGTTACATCCCACAGCTGAAACTAACAGTTCACACAGGCTCACTGTAGTCTCATCTATCATAAGTTAATCTACAGATCAACAACGGTCTGACAACATCCATATGATAATTCTATTTCACCCACAGCTTCTGAGAATTGTCCAGCAATACACTCACTCTGCTATCTGACCAACTATAGCAAGCCATAAAAGGAGTCTAATATGAAGTGTAAGTGTGTCACAATATATATGTATCTCAAGCTGCAGCAAGAGATAAAAGTATAGTTGGCAGATAATCTCTTCTTCTAACTGTAAGAATTTATTTCTTTCATTTTCCTTTTTCTTGCCTTGAAACAAATAAACAAATGAACATACAAATAAATGAATAAATACAATTAAATGACTCCATTCCAATGAGCAAACAAGTGGTTTTACCTGTACAGAGGTCATTAAGGGCACTCACCTTGCATGTAGCATCATGCTTCTCAGCTGCAGATAACCACATATCTAAGAGGCTTGAAACAAACCTTAAGAGTCACATGCCTCAGACTTAATGACAATGAAAAGATCAATCAATTCTGAATTGTTTGTAGCCATGCTTTAATCCTGTGAAGATTTGAACTGAATTGAGATCTCACATTTTATTCAGCATCGCTAGATAATTCAGCTGACATTAAGATATGACTCCTCTTTAAGCTTTATCCTTTTATCCAGTTTCTATTGTTTCTTCTCTTAAGTATATCTGAACAAAGTTCCATTCAACTGTAGGCATTCCCTAGTATGAGGACTCATCTAAGAACACGTGAGATACTGTTCACTGATAAAGTTGTTAAATCAAGCATTTTGCAAAAAGTTTTTTTGTTCATTTATTACCATTTGTTTACTTGGATTTCCATCTGGGCATATTTTCCCCCTTTTCTGCAGAGACCCAGGGAGAAAATCTCCAAGTATAATACATTTATAAAAGGTTCAAAAAGCAGATGAGAAAAATTGCATTTACTTTAAGCAGTTTAACAGAACAGATGCAAATAGAGCACATAGCAAAACAAACGAGTTTTACTAAACACAACAGTACATATCAATAGATACATCTTTTGTGGGTCATGAATAAGATCTAATACATGAGAACAACAATGGTTCAAAACAAAGTGTAAGGGAAGAAATGAGAAATCAGTTTGCGAGAGCATAGTTGTAAAAAGTGAGGTTTGAGGAAAAAAGTATTTAAGTAGCATATCAGTGGAAGTGATAGTTATAAGCAGCATGCAAGGGAAGAAGATGAGTTTAAGAGGAAACACTAGGGAGATAAGTAGAGGTGTCAGTACAGAAAGTGGTCAGATCATGATTTAGATGTGGTAGAAGTTTAAAACAGATGACTAGAAGATAAGTTGAGTGAGAGAAATGTTAGGGAAGGTTGAATAAGAAATGCTGTGAGGTATCAGTGTATGGTTTGTGCTGGAGAGAGGGAAATACGGAAGTGATGGGATGTGATAGAAATGAATGCTGTGAACCAGGAGATATAGAAATGGGGGGAGGTGAAGAGGAAGGGGAGTAGAGGGTGACAAGAGAGAGGAAAGTAAGTGGTTTAGGGAAGAAAGGATGACAGTGACACAGGCTGTAGATATAATATGCAAACAATAATGACCAACTGGGTGGGCATTATCAGGGAGTTAATGTATGCCTAGGAGTGTGTTAGGTCCCACGCTGCAGGTGGAAGGCCTTATCACCCCTGAAAGGGCATTTTTTTAATGTAGGAGTGTGATGGACAGTAAATTTTACAAAATAATTTAAAAGTAAAAGTGACCAGGACCAGTCGTCATTTGACATAGTGAGGTAGTGATGTTGCTTGGAATTAACCACCACAATAAACATTTCTTTAGTTTTACCTGTATTAGCAGTAGGTAATGTTTTGTTAGACAGGTATAATACTGAGTATATTCATTTGCAGTACTGCGCCATTGCTTTTGGAGCTTTTGTCTGATGTTAGTATTAGTAGATCATATACACACAGAAAAAGAGTAAAGTTTTGTAAATACTGGTTTAGTGAATTATATAAATGGGAAAATAAATTAGGGCTAACTATGAATCCTTTTGGAACTCATGAGGAAATACCTAACTAAAGCATTAGTGCCAAATTTGTCTGTATGTGATAGCTAGAAAGTAATAGCGTGAAACCTTCTGAGAAATACATTTTAAATAATTTTCAGAGAAATATTCTAGGTAAGAAGGAAATAATTCATTACATCTAATCATTAATAATAATAAATCATTAAATCTAAAGCTTTTCTGAGACCAACAAAATTGCACTAGTCCGAAAATTGCCATATATATTTACAAATATAGTATTCGCTGCAATGTATACATAAGTTATAATGCACAGAGGACAAAAAGTAAACTCCAGAATTTATGAAAATGACAGCTTTGTTAAACACTTTTCTTTCACAAGAAAAGTGCTTAACAAGGTTTTATTACGCATCTTCCTGCTACTCAAACAACAGATATCACAGAACTAAACATGAATCAGCTTAAAAGCTATATCACACTTTAGACTGTCACACTTCTTTTTTGTGTTTGCCAGGATAAAGCATATTACAGCTTTTAAAGCTGCTACAGGATTAATGGCTTTGTTTCTGGATACTGTTTGCAAGACAAATCTATGTATATTGCATTTTTCAAATCTGTAAGGCATTTTATATTCCTACTGTTTATTTTCTTTATATCTTTTTTCTCTCTCTTGGAGTACAGTGAAACAGATAAAACTATTTGATAGCTGTGAAGCTCTTAGATTTTTGACAAATTTTCTTTTTCTTTCTCTTTCTGTATAACTGGTTGTACATATAGCAGATAAAACTCCATACACTACAAATAATTATGACTGGATTTCTCTGACAATAAACTAGTTGCTGCATGTTCTTGAAACATATGTCACAATTCACCTCTTAAACTCAGTTTCCCTCAACTTTCAAGCTGAATTTCTTGACATTCATTTCTCAAACATATAACAGAAATGATTATGATTGGTTTTCCATTTATAGGCAGGTTATTATGGGTTTAAGGCATGGATTCAAAAATGTTCACTTGAGATATGGATCTTTCATCCATATCGAGAGCACATAAAAAGTGTTATAATTGGTGAGGGCTGATCATAATTATTTGCATTGTATGGAGCTTTGCCTTCTGCATGTATTACCAATGGTAAAAGTTAAAAAAGAAAAGAAAAAAATGTGTAGGAGCATAAATTGTTTACTGGCTTTCAAAGAACTTGAACTCTAATGAAACATATCACAAGACTGTCAAAGAAGGATATGTATTAAATGAAGTATACCTTTGAAGAATTAACTGCTTTAAAAGCTATTAGACATTTTTTCTTCTTCCATTTGTTTTCTCTGTACATGTGGCAGGGCAAAGTATTTGATAAATTTTAAAGCTGTTTTGGCATCTGTCTTTGTTCTTTGCTGGCCAGCTCTGCTGCCAATCACCAGCACGAGACCTGAGATTTGCATTACTTATGGGTGCTCAACAAAAGTTTGTAAGTCCCTGCCTGATGCCAGAAAGGTGCTTAAGAAGCATGCCTTTCCTCTGCCTTTGTAGCATAATTGTGGTGTTCCTTGCACTATAGCTCAGTTATACCTGATCATATTTTCTGTATGGTGTTATACATTTTCTAAAATAAACTTAGCTAGGTTAAGGAGGCCAGCTTCATTAAGCTATTCAAGTTATGATAATATAAACGTCTCCATCATTTTAACTAAGGAAAATAATGTAGAAATTGGTTTGAATTCTGAGGTTTTGGTACCACTGGCAAACAGAAAATTAAGGTTACTTTTCTTGCAGAAGGACAGTATTCTGAACTTAATGATAGATTGCAGGTATAAGCAATGAGGTGTAACTAAAAATAGAGTTTTAAAAAATGAGGAACAGTTTAATAATAGCAGATTTTGTTCAGTTAAGTGGAGAATTTAAGAATTTTAAGATTTACTGCCTTAAAATTATTTTTAAATAGAATACAGAAAACAGAGAGATAGATGGTGTAGGTTTTATAAATGACTACACAAGACAAGTGTATAAGGGATATCATTATAAGTTTGTAATACTGAAGGACTGGCTGCTGATGAATGGTAAGCATCATATAATTAAGTAGATAATTTGTATTATCTAAGTAATGTCTTCATCTCAGCTAAGTAAGATATTAGATCAGAGACACGCCAAGATATGATTTATATGTTGACTTCCATAATGTAGCTTCCTTTCTTCACAAATGCAGCCACCTCAATTAATTAATTAATTTATTTATCTTTTGTTAACCAGGTTAGTCCACTGGGCTGAGGATCCATTTTCAGTGGAGAACCGAGGAAAAAAGCTCCACAAACACATTGTATCATAACAATACCAAGTAACATTGCAAATTTAAAAAACATAAAAAAGGGGCAAGATAAGAAAATGTGATTAAACAACATTAATGCCTTGTAGATAATCATTAAAAGTATCCACAAAGCTCCACAAAACGTTAGAAATTATGATGCCAAAATACCTAATACCCATATATCATGTCAGTAACAAGCAATATTTTAAGTTTAAAAACCTAAAAAGGCCAAAGATAAAAAGTCATGTGGGTAACATCAGTGACTTGTAGAAATCATTTAAAAATACACATTTTGTGCATGTATAACAACAAAATGGTAGAGGTAAAGTTGGTAGAACAAGAAAGAGGAATAGTAAGTGGAGTGCAGAGAAGAGTGAAGAGTAATTGATGAGACAGACCCCCGGATTCTGCATGCCTTGCATGGCATGCAGGGCTATTGCCGGAGCTCTATCAGGCAATATGTCTGCCTTGCAATCCAGGAACAGCCTGCAGGGGCGTGCTCCTGCACTAGTCCTGCATGGACTAAGCCCCTTTATGGAAATCACCCCATTTGCAGGAGAAATCCTTTCAAATGAGGTGGAATTGCAATCCAGGAAGCTTGAAACTGGCTGTGCAGTACTAATGTAATCTGCAGAAATGTGCTCAGTTATTGACTGAGTACATTTCTGCAAAATCCAAAACGGAACCGTGACAGCTCAAAATAAAGGTTGCATATCAGTCAGGAAGCATGCCAATGGCCAAGTATAAGGCCATTGGCAATGCAAACAGTTTACAAAAGGAAAAAAATCAACTTTTATTTTTTTTAGCCTATCTCGGCTGTTTAAGCGTAGGGCAGTGGCGCACAAATGGGATCGGGGGGAAAATAATAAAATAAACTAAAAATAAGCATTCTAACTAAAATCACTATTCTGCCATGAAAATCAATGGCTGGTAGGAGACAACATGGCCAGTGAGTAGTGGTTGCTAAGGGGGGAGGCTCAGTGTGAGACATGTAACTATGCATTATCAGGCAATCCTATGCAAATGAGAGGAAGGATAGTGAATCCCAGTTTTCCCCAGCATGCTAGTCAGGTCCCAACAGTGAAAGAGTAGGAATAGCTTGGTGCAAGCCTAGGAGTTAGCTGACATCATGCGGGGGAGTGTCAGGCATACTGTAAGTGGATTGGAGCCCTGTGGCTCAGGTTTGCTCCTAGCTAAGCACAGCTAAGCAAGGGGGTTTGTCGGAGTCTGCCTAGCACTCCTTACATTGCCTAAGTGAGTGTGTGTGCTGTGCACTGGGTTTTAAAGGAAAAAAAAAGTTAAACCAGGAAATAGCAGCTCTGTGCACATTTGAGCACTCTGTTTGCACGACATGCCCCCAGGCTTAAACAGGAAGGCAATGGAAAGGGAAAACAGCAGTAAGAAGGTAATCAAGGAGAACTAGCAAAGCTGGCAGGTGAAATGTATCAGAATCAGCCACTTACACAGGCAGCAGACCAGCCCAGCCCAGAACACTACTATAAACTACGCAAAAACCTTCCCCTCTGGTTTTTCCCATACTCTACACCACTGGTGTATACAAGTGGGGAGCTTTTAACAAACAAAACTACAAAATTATAGGGGCTGCAGCAGGCAACATAAAACAACATGTGCAAGAGGCTGAGGGTGGTGAGGATGCGAATGCTGCTGATCAACCCTCTCAGTGAGGAGACGGAGAAGAGTGTACAGACCCAGGGTAACCTACCAGGGGCTACATGAGATGGGGATAGTGGAGCGCTATAGAGTGGACATGGACCTCCTACAGCAAATAGTTGAGCTGTGCTGGCCATGCCTGACACAACAAACTGACCAAGGGGAATCCATCCCAGTGGATACCAAGATATATGTAGGCCTAGAAATACTAACCACAGGTACCTCCCACAGCTCAACTGGGGATATCATGGGGATCTCACAGGCATCAGCATCCAGAGTATTTCACCAGTTCCTTGATGCCATGTTAGCACATGCCAGTGAGCACATATATTTCCTCAACACCCATGAGGTGTTGGCCGTCAATATGCATCTCTTCCACCAAATAGCAGTATACCCTGAGGTAGTCAGTGCTATAGACTGCATGCACATATGCATCAAAGCACCACCCGGTGATCAGGGTAGGGCCTACATCAACCGTAGAAGCCTCCCCTCCATCAACTGCCAGGTTGTGTGCAATGCCCAGGGCATTATAATGAATGTGTGTGCTGGCTGCCCTGGAAGCTATCACGATTCCCACATCAGGCATCTGATGCAGCTTTACCAGAGATTTGCAAATGGGGACATCCCCTATGGTCACCTAGTGGGAGATGCTGGTTACACACTGGAGCCGTGTCTGATGACACCCATCAGAAATGCACACACACCTGAACAAGAACACCATAATGAGACACACACACACAGACCAGACATATAATAGAGTGTGTGCTTGGGATGCTCAAGTCATGGTGCTGGTGTCTGGACACATCTGGTGGAGCCTTGCAGTTCTCACCAGCTACATGTACTCAAATTTTATTGTATGTGCCATACTACACAATATGATCTTGCGGAAAGAGCTGCAGCAGGAACAGCAAGGGGTAGGGCCACACAGCCCGTCACTAATGCCAAGGTCTGCACAGGCACAGAATGGCTCAGAGGAGGAACAACCTGAGCCTGCCCCAGTAGGCAGATGGAGGCATGCCCAGTATGCCTTGGCCTTGGCAAAGAGGCAACACATAGCACATACACTGACACAGTAGGGATCCAGGGAATGACACCTCTGTCTAACTCCCACATACAGTAAAAGGGATGCCAAACATGACACTACCTGTGCTCAACCATGTATAGGGAGTGTACTATGTGCATCCAACATATGCAGCCCTCCAGAACAGTCCTCAATCCTGGCACACCCACAAGATAAGTCAATCAGCCTATCAACTGCCAAATGGAGTAGAATGTGACATTACCTGTATCTATGGTATGGATGTGAGCAGCAATGGAATTGGGTGGCTGAATGTTATGGCAGCGGATAGTAGACACCCATAGTGGCACCATGACATATGTAACACATACTGGAGTCACAACAGTAGCCAGTACTACACAGGGTGACAAAACCCACTGCAGGAAATGTGCTGGGCAACATGTGTGTCAATATGACTCACACATGCCAATCAGGGAGGTTCACATACCCAACAACAGGCTCAGTCAGCAGGACAGGTGTAGACAAACCCCAAAAGATCCTGTGCTATGGCCTCTGAATGATGCATATGGGTAACCTCCCCCCAGGCCTACACAGAGAGACTACAGCAGGTCAGACAGTGGGATGTTAGCTCTGAAGGGTAGGAAGTCAAACACTAATATGTAGGGCAACCAAAGCTAAGATCTGTAGCACACTGATATGCCTCTAGTCAGTTTGGTAGGTTAGAATACCGAATGAAATGGAGTACCTGGCATACCATTACAGGCATAGCAAATGTGTGCACGTGCCAGGTGTGCCCCCCATCCTATGTAGACATGTAGAAACAGTAAGGTGTGCCCCCCAATCATGTGTAACAATGAAGAAACAGTCAGGTGCACCCCCCACAATCCTGTGTAGAAATGTAGTAACAGTCAGGTGTGCCCCCCCAATCCTGTGTAGAAATGTAAAAACAGGTGTAACCCCCCACAACCCTATGTAGAAATGTAGTAACAATCAGGTGTCCCCCCTCCCACTCCCATGTAGACATGTAGAAACAGTCAGGTGTGTCTCTCCCCAAGTCCTGTGTAGAAATATAGTAATAGTCAGATGTGTGTCCCCAATCCTGTGTAGAAATGTAGAAACAGTCAGGAGTGTCCCCCCCAATCCTATGTAGAAATGTAGTAACAGTCAGGTGTGCCACCCCACACCTATGTAGACAAGTGGAAACAGATAGGTCTGCCCCTTCCCCCAATCCAGTGTAGAAATGTGGTGACACTCAGATGTGCCCCCCAATGTTGTGTAGAAATGTAGTAACATCTATGAGTAGGTATAATACGAGTTGAGCATAGATGCTCAGAGGTGGCCAAGGTGGCAGGATAGGTAGTAGCATTTGCACAATATGCAGGTCTGTGTGTGTTAGGATGGTGTGTGTTTCATAATGTGTGAGAGTGGTCAGTATGTATGCATGTTGAGGTAAGACCTGGTGGACATTGGCCACTACTGCTGATAACAGGGACAAGCCCTCATGACAATCTCCACCAATATAAGACATGCTAGCACTAAGCCATTGTAAATGTATGGTGGTAATATCTGTCACCATCTGAAAGACTGACATGACATGGCTGTTGGGCTAGATATACAAGCAGTACACAGGGGAAAGTACCCCAGACATACAGTATAAATAGTGTCAGTATGAAATGGAGACACCCTTGGATTTGTACATATAAGTATGTATCACAGTAACAGGACCTGTAGTAGGGGATACTGGTGATGTCTGCCTGAACACCTGCAGATCACAAAGGAGGTAGGACTGATGTATTGGGGATCAACTGATGTACCTGCACATGCCAGAATAACTGTAATGCCCCATGCATTTCTGTGTATCAGATGCAAGTAGTATCCATAGCACACATGCACCCAGCCATGCAAACACCACTCACAGGCACCTCTGCAGAAATATCCCTGCTGTGGGGAATGGGTACAGTAAGACCCCAACCTGAATATGGCAATAGTGGAAGACTGCAGCATGCAGTGTAGGTGTCCCATGCAGGTGTCTCCCTAGCTGTAGGTAGCACCCTGCCAGCATCCACACCACCTGATCAAGACTGATAGAAGTTATTGGCATGAACAATGACCACACCTACCCTGTCACCCCAGGGGAATATACTGTATGGTGGTCTGGGACTGTAGGACTGACAGAATACAACAGCCTGACACATCTGGCCTGCACCAACACCTAATGCCCCACAGCCACTTGCCAAAGGTCTGTGTCTCACATGTATTGCCAATGCATGTTATGTCACGGACACCCAAATAACAACATAAAACACTCCACATAAGCCATATGCAGGGCCATGTGAACAAACCACACTAACATGTCCACCATGTCCCACTGCATGAACTGTGGACCAACACTAATACACACCTGTGATGTAGTGATACCCTTATCAAAAGTATCAGAGAATGTATGCATAATGTATGGAAGAGGTTAGAATAGCAGAAGGGGGTGTGGGATCATGGGCAGCATGGAATGTGCAGGGTCCAACACTAAGCTGTGTTGACACACTATCCCTGGCTGCAAACACATAAATGGGTGGCTACATACCTGCCCATACACCACAATAGGGTAAAGGTCCTGATCCATGGCCCCTGTCTCTGGCTAACCTGCGCAAATCTGTAGAGCTGTGAGGCATTGCCACAGCAAGATAAGGCCATACTGTCATGTTGATGGGCAGAAAAGTATGGGATCCTCTGCTTGCACTGTACCAAGGTGCTGAACTGCATACACAAACCCAACACCAAGTGTCTGCAGCTCCCCCTCCAGTATGGCATAACGTACCATGAATACATAGGTGTCTGCCCAGAATACCTGACACAGCTGCAGTCACCCTTGTTCCCAAGTCATCACTGTGAGCAGGAATGCCCATCTGACAGTACATGAGGACAGAAAACATCACTGTGAATAACAGTACATGTCTGAATATCTCTGCTAACAGCAGTACCATGCAGCTGAAGCAGCACAGATACAATCACCTACAGTGCAAACTATCCCCTGCACAGTTTGTCCTCATATTGCCAAATGATCGATGGATGCCCTACAAAACCAGTATACTACCTGTAGGTGTACAACACAAAGGTCAGTACTGCAGTACAAGCTACCTGTAATCGAGCCACACATTCAATACAGAAGGGCATACTGGGCATGTTCACACACTTAAACAAATGAAGGCCATGTCTGCAAACAACAGTGGACCAGACATATCTGGCAGTTGCAGATGTTAGTGTAGACACTTCTCAGTATACAGCACTCATGCTTTGCACACACAGTGGATAGGAATACAGGCATATATCCATGGACAATGCACTATAATAAGCCAAAAGTAGATGTACACAGATGTGTGGAAGAGAGTGGCCATCACAAGGGGCCATCCATTATGAGGCCTGTCCCACTCAGCACACAACCAAATGGCTACAGCCACATGAGGTTCAGATGTCACTCACTGTAGACCTTAGCTACTGGTATCTGTCAGCATTATGGACTATGTGGTGCAAGTGCTAGCTGTGCAACATGACTGTACAAGGAAGTAGTCATCTAGCAGCTGTATACACGTACCTGTGGAATATAACCCTGCATGTGCCCATATGTGGTGTGTCATCCTCTAGATAAATGGGTTATGACCCATGCACACACACTGCCCTCCCCATAGCCATACTATGAAAAGTCTGCTGAGGTCATCTACTTTGAAATACAACCTTGCGAAAGGTGTAGGCCAGTAATCTCTGTGGTGCTTCCTATAACTGTGTACTGCTGTAGTGTGATAAACTAGTTAGGTAGGAGTTTTAATCCCAGACATGGCAACTGTATGTGCCTCTCTTTGTGTAGAGAGAAATGCCTTTTAGGCTAGTCACACTCACTAATATTCAAATGCTTTACTTTGTCAAGGCTGCTGATGTCATACACTGTGAAATACACCTTTTGGGAAGCTGCAGCCTAGTAGTCTCTGTGGCGTGTCCTATAACTGTGCACTGCTGCAGTGTAATAAACTAGTAAGATAGGAGTCCTAATCCCAGACTTGGCAACTGTGTGTGTGTGTGTGTGTGTGTGTGTGTGTTTATGTGTGTGTGTGTGTGTGTGTGTGTGTGTGTGTGTGTGTGTGTGTGTGTGTGTGTGTGTGTGTGTGTGTGTGTGTGTGTCACTGTCTGTATAGAAAGAAATGTGTTTTAGGCTAATCGCACTCACCACAATTCAAATGCTCTACTTTGTCAAGGCTGCTGATGTCATGCACTGTGAAATACACCTTTTGGAAAGCTGTAGCCAAGTAATCTATGTGGCGCGTCCTATAACTGTGCACTGCTGTAGTGTGATAAACTAGTTAGATAGGAGTTCTAATCCTAAACATGGCAAGTGTGTGTCACCATCTGTGTAGAGAGCAATGCTTTTTATGCTAGTCACACTCACTACAATGAAATTGCCCTACTTTGTCATACACTGTGAAATACACCTTTTGGAAAGGCATAGCTCAGTTAACTCCATGGTGCGTCCTACAACTGCGTACTGCTGTCATGTGATAAACTAGTTAGGAGTTCTAATCCCAGACATGGCAAGTGTGTGTCTCTGTCTGTGTAGGAAGCAATGCATTTTAGCCTAGCCACACTCACTACACTTCAAATCCCCTACTTTGATAATACTGCTGATGTCATTCATTGTGAATTACACCTTTGGGGAAGGAATACTCCAATAATCTCCATGGTGTGTCCTATAACCACATCATGCTGTAGTGTGATATAGAACTCTGATAGGGGTTCTAGTCCCACATGTGTCAGTTGTGGATGTTTTGTGTGTGTGTTTCAATGTCTGTGTAGAGAGCAATGCATTTTAGCCTAGCCACACTCATTACACTTCAAATGCCCTACTTTGGCAATCCTGCTGATGTCATTCAGTGTGAAATACACCTTTGTAGAAAAAATGCTCCAGTAATCTCTGTGGCATGATCTATAACCACATAGTACAGTAGTGTAATAAACTAGGTAGGTAGGAGTTCTAATCTTGGACATGACATGTGTTTATGTGTAACAACTGGGCTCAATGTAGAGTGGGTTTTTGCCAATTTCTTATATTGTGGCCCTAGTATATATCATAATGTTCACCATACAGGGATAACAGATGTGAAATAGCCAAGAGGCTGGGGTGCAAATCCATACCCCTACATGTGACATCAAGGCCAGCCAAACAAAGTTAGCAACCCTAATATTACCCAGAGAACACTCTTGACCCATGTCTCATACACCCACACACACCTAAGCAACAGCCACTATGTAGTTAGTACCCTGCATATTGCCCACTGATAGTAATCATGGTGTGATTGCAGTGGGCTACAGGGGGCATGGCATCCTGTCCATCTGTCCAATAGGCAAATACGTGCCAACAGTGCACCTTCCCCATGTTCCCCACTGGACACCTGCAACACCTGTGGTGCCATCAAATGTGACCCACAAAGGACATACCATTCCTGAAAACATGCCCTGTATGGACAGATGCCACTGACACCATGGAATGCCAGTATCATGCTATCAAAGTAGGTGCAGGGTAAACCTGCTTTCCATTACCAGTTCCAGCCAGATGAAGCCAGGACTGGCACATCTGATGATAATCTGTGTACTCATGGGCCAGACACCCCAGGGACAGTTCCACATGCCACTGTACATGCATGTGGGAGGTGTGCACATCCCAAAACACATGCATGGCAACCAATGCACAGCATTGGCCACACACAATAGTCACCCAGGTGACTGGATGGTGAATACAATACCCACCTGTGTGGGCAAATCCAGAAACTATACCCCTGAACCACAATGCAGACCATTGTCATGTGGCCTGATGCCAAGGTACACCCATCACCTAGCCTTGTATAGCTGTCTGGCACAGTTGACCACTACACACCCATGAAGCAATGCACCCATGCATGTCAGTACTGGGACCATGTGTGTGTGTGTGTGTGTGTGTGTGTGTGTGTGTGTGTGTGTGTGTGTGTCTGTGTGCGTGTGTGCGTGTGTGTGTGTGTGTGTTGTATGATGCGTATGATCACATTAACACTCACTACAACCCCATTGGCATATTGAAGCATGCTGTCCAATGTCAGAACCCTCCACATACCCTTTGCCCATATAACATCTGTTTGACCGTGCATGTGATACTTGCACAGTACTGTGTTGTGGTAATCTCACTAGTGATGAGTTGTTCCTGGCCCTGCCATGTGTGTCAATATGTGTGCATTCCTGTGAGAGTGTGGCTGTGTTGATACTGGCACCTGTTCATGCGGAGAGGCACGTGTACTACACCTACAGTATAGCTACCCAATCCCTGTTGCAGATGCCTCTCAACATCATATATACGTTTTGAGGGTTCCTCAACATGTAACCTATGTGGCGCATCCGGTACCTGCATAGAAATGTGATAACACAACATAGTTGTCTGGGGTTTGATACCCTGTGCTGGTATCTGTATGAAACAAACATGCTCTAGTTTTACTCTCCCACCCCTCCCTGACTTTACTTTGCCTCTGTCTGCCTCTCTCACTCCCTCTCTGGTGGATGTGGAGACCTACACCTGCTTTTCTTAGGCAGCAGCATGTGTATTTTATTTGGTGCTCATGGTCAGCTGATGGCCACTGCATGAATTGCAGCCCTCCTCTAGCTGATTGCATGTGAAACAGCTGTGGTAACATTACCATTGCCAGTTGCATGGAAACACACTCCAATATCTAGGAACATCATGTTGGTGTTGGGCCTTTTCATTTACTGTGAGTAGGAACTCGTTCTGTTGTTTGGCAAACAGCATCACAGATGAATTGGGGATTTACCTATAACAGCATACACTGTGGAAATAAGACAACACACAGGAGGGGGATGTGCCTGACCTGACTACAGCCTGTAAGTGCTGCAATTGGAGTAATGTTGGTTTAAAAGGGTGTGTATGGATATGGCTGTCCTAAATGTTTTAATAACTGCCATGTCAGTGCTATGTTTATGAGGGAACACCATCTGTAGGGTCATCTGCAAACTGGGCAGTGTGGGGTGCCTTTTGTTTCATGTGTTACCCACAGAGCACCTATCTGTGGACTGCAGAAGGTAGTGTGAGGATTGGAGTCTGTAGATGGTGACAGCTGTGAGAGTTACTGACTTCATATCCCTCATAGGACATATGTTGCAACAAACCTTGTTACAACAGTAAATGTATGAGGTTATTACAGCAACATGTCAATATTGGCCCTGTGTATGTGCCTCCAGCCACAACTCTGTCAACCTTTGTACATATGCCATGCAGTAAGAGGTGCATATGTGCTGTACACTATAATTGTGACATCCTCACTGATAACAAGCCAGTGAAATATCAGACAGTTACACATGTTATGTATAGTAGCGGTTATATCTGATGACATCACCTGCACATTCTGTGGTTGTGTGTACAGTACTGAGGTCTGTGTACATAAGGTGAATGTCAACAGTGTGTGTGTATTGATAATATGTACATTAGCCTGTGTACAGACTGTAGTACATGTCATTGTTCTTAGTCCCATTCTGTCTGATGTTACATGCTAGTCTACTGTATGTTACCCTATCGGCTTACATGTTTGTAGGGCCATACACACACATGTTCCATACCATAGACAGGCATCAGACCACACTGTGTAGTGGCCCAGTATATGTAGAGTTAGTGTGTGAGTGGCACATATGAGGATGGTGTTGAACAAATAGTCCATATACTGTAATTTAACGCTACCATACCATATGTGGCTGTGGCTTTGTTCACATTGGCTGTGGTTATGCACTTTCACGCTGATGTATTGTACTCTGTGTTGACATCTCTTTAGAACTTGCTATATATGCAGGTACATGTGCATTCCCCAATAGGAAATGTAGGCCAGTGTTGAGCCAGTCTGCCTGTAGCCTGCACAGTGCTTTGTTTCATGCCTAGCAGCTTAGTGTATGCACCCAATGAGATTTCATGTCCAGATACTTGCCAGATGTACTGCTGCCGGTGATGGTGTCAGTTATGCCTTGTTATGTAACAGATACATCCCATTGTGTCAACTGAGGTCTTTACCCCCTAGGAATTATGTACAGAGTGTAGATATAGGCTGCTGAACTATACATCTGCATTACTTACTGTTGATTGTTTTGTATCCTGTGGCCCAGTCTGTCTTTACTATTGCACTATTTGAAGGCCTTGGCCTGGACAGCAACATTTGTAAACCTTTCCAGACTACTGTATTACTATAACTGTTTCACAGTTGCATTACTCTGTTAATATGGATGTCAGTGTCTGAACAGCTATATGACATGGCATATACAACTGTAATAGTACACAAATACAGGTTTTCCATTTATACAACCTGTGCGTGGTGTTATATCTTATGACCTCTCTGTGGGTATATGTTGCAGGCAATGATTGTGATTTGTATGGGTGGCTCATACAGTGTCCAGTTGTTAAGGTGTTAACTGTAGGCATAGTGGCTGTTACATATTGTGTGCACCTGCTACATATGTATCTTAATGTACATATCTCTGCGTGTATGTGTAGTCACATACATATATATATTTCTCCTGTCCACCTGGTGAATCTGGACATACTGGGGCAGTACGGCAACTGCCTCATGTACACAGACAATCCTCTCCTCCTACCACCCAACACTACAACCTGCGAGAGATGCAGTTACATAGCCAAACTGGAAGCTAAGCTCTCTCCGGCCAAGATTGTGCTGGACAGTCAAGAGGAGAAGGTTAACACCTGCATTACACCTCAAGCAACTCATAGCCCTTCAAAACCCACACCATCAACACCCACACATAGCAACACTAAACCCACATATGCGGAGGCCCTTAACATTAACCTGCCAAAGCAACAAGGACCTTCGAAGCCGAAACGCAAACAAACACCAGTCACAACCAAAGTAACACATAGCTTACAACACCAGAGTGCCACCCAACAACAGCCCCTAAGGCAAGACAATGTACCCAACACTTTAGTCATAGGTGACTCTATAGTCAGGCACACTGATGTCC
Source organism: Protopterus annectens (assembly GCF_019279795.1). Lineage (NCBI taxonomy): Eukaryota > Metazoa > Chordata > Ceratodontiformes > Protopteridae > Protopterus > Protopterus annectens. The sequence continues at coordinate 581,660,400 of NC_056727.1, read as the reverse complement.
CGCTCACCAGGCTGAACAATGAGAAAATTACAGTTAGCTGCCTGTCAGGTGCCAGGATCAGCCACATAATGCATGCACTCAAGTCACTCCACAGCAAGTACAAATACGACTCTGTCATTGTCCATGCTGGAGTGAATGACTTGAGACGTACCTCCCTGGACTACATGAAAAGAGAAATGGAAGAGCTATTGGATCATGTGACCCAGGCAGGTATGACCCTAGCCCTGAGTAGCATCCTGCCTTCATCCAGAATGATACCACAGTATAAGGACAAAATGATTGACTTCAACAATTGGCTAAGCTTCTGGTGTCATTCAAAGGGGATCCAGTATTTGTCTGCCTGGGAATACATGATCGAGAAAACACGATGCTTTGCCAGAGATGGTCTGCACCTGTCACCCCTGGGATTCAGGTTACTGGCTAAAGCTCTTGCCACCCCTATAGTGCTTCTTTAGGCATGGTTCAAAGGATAAAACCCCCACCGTAACAGATACAAGCATGCAAAATCTGAAGGTAATGCTACTCAATGCTAGAAGTCTAAACCTCAAAATGCACTATCTCGAGGCACTCCTAAACATGGATAAAATCGATATCTGTGCAGAAACTGAGACCTGGTTCAAGGCTCCAGGGAGCACCCCTGCAATCCCAGGCTACAATTCTTACCACACTTTTCGGCCACAAAACTAAGACCGAAACACTAAAGGTGGAGGAGTGTCCATATTCACCAAGGATATTCACACCACCAGGCTAGATGCAATGCATATGAAATTCTCTAGGTGAAACTAACACTAGGTAAGACTGCAATCCAAATTGTAGCTTGCTGCAGATCCCCCACCATGCCCCAAGATTCTCACTACACCTTTCTAACTATTAAGATTCAACCAAACACCCTAATACTGGGTGATTTCAACTACCCTGCCATTAACTGGGAAAACTACTGGGATACCAACTCCTTTTCCCAACGGTTCATGGAATTCATAAATTCCAATGCCCTGGATCAACTAATCCATTGTCCCACCAGGGGAGCCAATATCCTAGACCTGGTCATTACCAACATGGGAGATAGATGCTCCACACCAGTGGTCACCG